>NW_024822630.1:0-1743 GCF_019175285.1 Sceloporus undulatus
ACTAAAGAATTAGATTTATATGTTCCAGATTTTAAGCCACTCTGAATTTGAATGTTTAATCCATCTCCCACCCCACTTTATGAATCAGCCCACAACTGAAAGTCTTGTGTAGCAACCACTTATACATTTTTGCCACTCTGCCTTTAATGCAAGTATCTTCGTTTATACACATGCATTCAAACAGAGTAAGTGAGCAAGGGCGTTCTTTCCTCCTAACGAGCTGAGCTAAAAAGGATGCAGTTTGATTCAATTGCATCCAAGAGGGCTCAAAGGGGGAAAGGGCCTTGATCAGACACTCTCTGGACCTGGGTCTAACATGTACAAATAGGTCTCTCACCATAAAAAAAAAAACCCTGCTGTACCATGGATGGAAACAAGTCCACCTATCAGGCTCCGCAAACAGAGGATGAGAAATAAATGGTTGCATTGGTGAAGGGCTTGGAGCAAGAATGTGCCTGCACTTTTTCCAGGCCATAAGATTATGGTACAAATAACAGCTAAAAAGGCCAATGCAATTTTAGGCTGCATCAATAAAAGTATAGTGTCTAGATCAAGAGAAGTAATAGTGCGACTCTATTCTGTTTTGGTCAGGCCCCACCTGGAACACTGTGTCCAGTTCTGGGCACCCCAATTCAAAAAGGACATTGAGAAACTGAAGTGTGCCCAAAGGGGGGGTGACTAAAATGGTGAAGGGTCTTGAAACCATGCCCTATGAGGAACGACTTAGGGAGCTGGGGATGTTTGGTCTGGAGAAGAGAGGGTTAAGAGGTGATAGCCCTGTTTTAATACTTCAAGGGATGTCATATTGAGGAGGGAGCAAGCTTGTTTTCTGCTTCTACAGAGAACATGACCCTGAACAACGGATGCAAGGTACAGGAACAGAGATTCCACCTCAACATTAGGAGGAACTTCCTGACAGTAAGGGCTGTTCAACAGTGGAACAAACTCCCTTGGAGTCTAGTGGAGTCTCCTTCCTTGGAGGTCTCATAACTCAAATATATTACCTTATTCATTAATGCTTTATAAAATTTATATCTTTCCTCTATTGGCACATATATCCCAATTGTTAATATTTTAACATTATTCACTCTAATCTCCACCACTATAAATATGCCTTTATTATTGTGAGATCTGTAAATGTCAGACCATGGTTTCACAAAAAAAAAAACCCTCATTCAAAAGAAAAGAAGTTTATTGAAGAACTAAGGCAGAAACAATCAACTGACACGTTTTTGCAAAATCTAAAGCATAAAGAAAGTTCTCTTCAGTTTAAAGCCCATCGCCCCTCCCTAATCCAACTCCTCCATACTCAGTCCCAACTAGACCATCCACACACACATCACCATAGTTACCATTTTCCTCCCAGGCCAGTTAACCTTGGACACAAGACACTTCTCAAGCCCTTATCACTAACATTCCACTAACCCCCCTCTATGGTATGCCTCCAGTCTAAGCTATAGCTAAATTAAAACTTTCCATTCTACTACCCATCCCCCCCTTTCACCCCTTTAAGACAGAACCTCTATTACTGGTTCTTATATACTTTGTTAATCAGTTATAACTGAACCTAATATACTGGTTCTGACAATTATCTGATATTATTACATTTGGATTAAGCTTTGGTTTCACATATAATACAACCCCATTTTGATCCTGATCAAATTTTTGAGACTGTTGCCCAAAACCTTTCTGCTCACTGGTTTCAGGTGCAACCTACCCCTTGCCTGAAGTCCTGCTTCTGAA
>NW_024822631.1:0-1743 GCF_019175285.1 Sceloporus undulatus
AAAAGTCTCAAAATGTGAGTATTCTTCAAAATTGCATTGTTGTTGAAGACTTGCTTGCAGTGAGGATGGGGGTAAAGTGCGATTATATGTTATATATTTATGTATTTTTTAAATTTGAATTCTAATTCAAGATGGCTATGAGAAAGACATTTATGAATATTTTCATTCCTAAGAGGGAGAAAGAGATATTACAGTTCATTTACAAAGCAATTCTATGGATATCAGGGGGAATACATAGCAGAGTAGCTATTAAGACCTACTGGGCCTAACTGGCCAGAGGAAATGGTAAAAGAGCTTTTACCTTCCTCCTTTTTCTTGGTGCTTTCTTGGTGTTACCCCTCCTTTTTATTCTGCTGTAAAAAGCAACAACTAAGTCAACTCTCTACTAGATCCAATCTGACACACTGTTCAGAGTTTGCTGTGCATTTGCATACATTTATTCTGAATTAGGGTTGCCACTCTTTTTTTGCCTTCACAAGCTCCATGTTTTTAATCGATACATGGTCTTTTGTGTTAGGAACATCTCTGTTTATTAAATTTGGCTGGTGCACAGAGCTGAGAGTTTGGTTTTATCCTTTTTTAATCTGAATTCTCCACAAACTTAACATTTATTTATATATTTGATAGGAATAACGTGAGATTAAACAGATGCACACACATTTTCATGCACATCAATACACAAATAAAACATGGGACAAAATGAAATTGCCAGATTTATCCATCTCTATTCTGATTCAATATATATATGTGTGTGTGTGTGATTTATATAAAAGTGTGACTTCAAAAGCTTGCAACATGTAATTGTGAATTTTGGTTGGCCCAATAAAGGTATGATTGTTTGGATGTTATTGGAGTTACTATATAGCCAGCATGGCTACCCTTAGATGTTTTTTTTTATATATATTGAAATATGATGACTGTATGTCATACTGCCATGTCTAAAATCTAAAAGAAGAAATAGGAAAATCAGATGTGAAACCTAAGGGCCTTACCCTTAAAATCAGTCCATAGTTGGCACTGTTAAAAATTTAACTTGTTTTTCCTTCTTTTATGTTGCTCACACTTCCCAAGGTAATATGTAGATTGAAATATAATTTTCATTTGAATTTCATTCTTCAAAAAAGGGGATCATCTTGTTATCACTAAAGCATATTATCACTAAAACATATAAAAATCTGATTTATTTTATTTTATTTTATTTTAGTTTAAAGGCCCTCCAAATATAGATTTTTCAGGTAAAATACATACAAATGCTTGTATTACAAACTATTATTATTATTATTATTATTATTATTATTATTATTATTATTAAGCTTTATTTATAAAGTGCCCTAAATTTACACAACAAGGAACATACAATCAATTAAAAAATAAATAAAATAAACTTGTACATTCTGCATTCTTGTGTACATTCTACAAAAAACAATTAAACATAATACATATTAACATTCAAGTGAAAATATAGCAAACAACAAAGTAAAATAAACATAGGATAACAATCAGGTAATGTCTGGGGACGCTTTCCTGAAAAATACTGTCTTTAACTCAGTTTTAATAATAATAATAATAATAATCTTTATTTCTATCCCGCTTTTCCACGGAAGTGATCAAAGCGGCTTACAAAAATACAGTTAAAACATCAGTATATAAAATTTAAAAACATTACCAGGGGATATAACAGGGAGTAACATGAAATGAAACGGAAAATGGAACATATCACATTCATCAGGGGCTAAATAAGGA
>NW_024822632.1:0-1743 GCF_019175285.1 Sceloporus undulatus
TTTGCTTTCGTCACGAGAGGAAAAGCACCACTGGCCCTTAAGAAGAATCACTTTGCAGACAGAGCTAGTCTTTAGTCTTCCTTTTGCAAGGCTCTTTGATTGGAAAAATAAGCGTTCAACTCTGCCACACCCCTCTTTCTTTCCTTTCTCCGCTGCTACGCAAATACAGAATACCCTTTCCTATGGAAATGTACGGCTGTGGGATGTGTTCACTAGCATGGCGCTTTCTCTTTCTTTGAACGGGAAACTCTTCCTTTTGCAACTGAGAAGCCATTTCAGGCGAAATACATCACTTCTTCCAAACACATACAGAGACAGAGCACTGTTTTAAATAAACCAAACCAAACCAAGTTGGAAAAGTTACTTTTTTTGAACTGCGGGTTTGTATGTACATTGCACACAGCTGCAGTGCAATGGCTCCCTATGGCTAAATTGTATGGCTGGCATCCTCTTTGACAGTAAAAATGCTTCCCAAACTCCGGCCTTCCAGGTGTTTTGGGCTTCAGCTCCCAGGATCCAAGACTATTGGCCAAGATGGCAGAGTCCAAAACACCCGGAAGGCCAGAGTTTGGACATCAATGAGTTAGAAGGTTGCAAAATGGAGTTAACAGTCCCATAACTGCTGGGCATTCAGATTTATAGTTATGGACGGCTGGATGTGAGCCCCCCAAAACCTGCTTTTGCAGCACCATAGTTTCTGAGGTCTTGCAGACTGGGATGCTAAAGACTGGAGCGTGGCTTTGGTGCGACTTCTGGCCTCTTAGGATGCATGCATCATTTAAACAATATACCTCCAAAGTGACCCAAAGCAGCTTTATTTTGGCCTGTCTGTATAGGCCCTATGAAGATAGTGCTCTGTCATCACAGTTATGTTGATGACACAGGATCACCATTTGTATCCCCTGCAGCATCAGAGACAATATGGCTCATGATACTGGAGTTGTTGGGGAACGTAACCTGAAATAAATGCTCGGAAGAGCATACGTTTGGGCTGAAAGTCTACATTGGCGTTGTGTAGCCAACATCTCGGCATATGGAGTTATCCATTGCTTCCGCTAGCCAACCCTTGTGCTGTGTGGTGACATTGCACAACGGAAAGCCTGCCCAATATTCTACAACGGACAAAAGTGTCCAGAAGGAAACTTAGGCATGCATAAAACAACAACCGGATTCTAACCATATTGTACTAAACGGAATCTCCATGGACATGTATGTATCTGTCTAAAGACTGGAGCAAGGAAACCAGAACTGGAACTCAGCTACAATGGCAATTAGATGGAGTTTGGAAGAAGCCTTGGATGGTCTCTAGATGGTTCAATGTGTTTCTGTTTACTTATGCAAGGCTTACTTGATCTGCTTGTTCATGTGAACATATTGTAAGTTTGGGGTAAAACATTTGCTGGAACACACTGAATGGTTCTTTTGTTTGTTTGTGCTGAGTTGTGTTATGTAGGAACCTAGCCCTATTCTTTCCATGTTACTTCTGTCTTGGGTACCAATGTTTCTGTCCAAGAAGTAATGCCCAGGAGCACATTAGGTGCATGAACTGAGACATACTATATATTACTTTTTGGAATACACACACACACTCATATATATATCTATATCTATACTCATATACACACATACATATAGGTATACCTCAAATGGGATTGCAAAGTGGAAGCGTGGAAGCTGAGCAAATCTGTATCTCAGTTACGGCTGAATCCACATTTGGCACCACTCACCATGCTTTCTTTTTTT
>NW_024822633.1:0-1743 GCF_019175285.1 Sceloporus undulatus
GTGTTCAAGAATGGAGCCATTAATAAGAGCTAGACACTTATTTCTCTTTGAGAAATCTAACATTTGAGACAAAGTTCCCTCTACTCTTCATCTGCCCTCTTTTGTACATACAGTATTTGTGTGTTTTTCCCTGACACCGCCACTATACAGATTGAATGTATGGAGGCTCAGATAGACAGACAATCAAATGTTGACACAGAACTTTAAAAAAAAAAAGCACTATGAGTGCATTCCTGAACCAGGCAGTTTGCACCCCTAGACCTCCATGAGCTGCACTTTGAAAACAAAACAAAAAGCCAGAAGTGACCATTTGGACAGTCCCTCCAAAATTTCCACAAAGGGCCAAAACAACATTAGGATAAAAGGGGCCTGTCAGCTGGGATGAATGAGGGCAACCAGATGTCATAACTGCAAAGGAGGGCAAAGCATTGCAAAATGCAGGACATTCAAGAAAAATGTAGGGCGTTACGAACTAAAAGCTGAAAATGTTAACATGAATGTAAATTCATGGTTCTTAGTCATGTTCAATATGGAGGACATTCCTAGACAGAAGATTAAAATGTAGGACATTTCCTGGGAAAGAAGGATGTCCGGTCATCCTGGATGGGTGACAATTTTTGATAAGAATTTGCCAAAATTGACAAATTTCTTCATACTGAAGACATCAGAAACTTTGACACATGGCAAAACCCCCGAATCAAGTCCAGACTGTTTTAACATCTGCATCTGATTCAGGGCTTCCACACACACATTTAAATAACTCAACATTTGCTGCATGTTTTCAACTGGTTTTCAGTGACAATAGCTGCTGCCGTTTTTCTTGTGACCCCTGCGAGTTGCCCAGTGCCGCCACTGCAGGGACAAGTCGTTCTGAGATCAGAATGATGTATCTAATCTCAATAATGTGACTGGGCACATCATACTGACCTCAACAGTGGTGCCAAGCGACAAATGGGGACCGCATGGGCGGGCAGCTGCCCATTGTCACTGGGAAGAGAGCCAAAACCATAAAAGATAAGGGGCAAAATTGGGATGAATTTTGAGCCAGAATAATCCAAAGGGAAACTAGAGAATTCTGGCAAGTGTAGACAGCACCTAAAAAATCCAAATCTGAATCCCAGTGTATTCAAGAATATCCACAAATCTTCAGGTGAAAGAGTATTTTTTTAAAAAAAACAAAAACCTGTCAATTGCTATGAAGTATTTTGGCACAGCATGAAATCAAATCTTTCTTCCATGTAACCCAATTGCTTTTGAGCTACAAATTGCTGCCTTGTGAGACAAACTATTCCTGCCATCACCTGAAAAACCACAACTGTGTACAAGCTACAACAAGAGACAGCACCTCAAGCATGTGATAACCCTGCATTTAGAGAGACTACTATTAAAAAAAACCCCAAAGTTACAATTATGCTGCAAAGACAGTAAAATTATTCTTTTGTTACAACCATAATGAGATGTAGATGCATCTTCATTATTGTAGTTACATCTTAATTACTGCAGGAAATGAATCAACTAGTTATTTGTGACTAGTTACTTCAAAGCTTTGTTATGATGGTAGAAGCATGCTGATGACTGAAATGTACACTTTTGCTTTCACAGCTAGGAAAATGAACTTTCATGTAGTCATCAAACCTTTTATAAGAGGTAGCCTTTTGTCTTTGCCACAAGAAATTGCCAACTTGTGGCAATGACAAAAGCTATGAAGCAAAGTGGTTTTGAAACCTTCAAGAGGATTCCTTA
>NW_024822634.1:0-1743 GCF_019175285.1 Sceloporus undulatus
GAGATGCTTCACAACCAATACAGTATACAGCTCACATGCGGATTGATGTGGGTTGGAGTTGGGTGTAGAAGAGATTATGAAGTTGATGGAAGTCGGTGAGGAGAGCTGGTACATATTTGTTTTCTATTCCAACTCAAGATAAAGAACCTCCAAGGACTTGGAAGAAATCAACTGTGTCTGTGAGTTATTTTTAAGTGTGGCAAATAGTCAGTGCATTGCCAATATCTATATCTGGAGATTTTCTTCTGTTCTCTGCTATGTTATTGTTGATCTCTGGGAGTGTCGCCTTCAGATTGTGCTATACATTGGCTTGTGAATGGGACCCAAATTCAGAGCCAAGAAGGACCTGAGAGCCAGTGTGATGATCCTTTTTGACTGAAGAATTTCCACCAAGGACCCACTGCATTTAATTCAGTTTCAGACAATTCTTTTCCCACCCAGGAAACATCCTAAAGCAATTTAAACCTTTTTGAATGTTTTGTTTCTGCCCCCAAGCAACGATTTCAGTATAAATATCAGCCCCAACTGACTAGTCTGCAGCATCAGTCCAGTTGCAGAGAGACACTCCATTGGTTTACATTGCTAAACACTTCACTACACTCGCCAGCCTCACTTGTCATGGGAGTTACTGACTTCTCTCCCCATTCTGGACCCTCAGCAATTGCAATCAAGTTCCATCTAGGTAATGTATTACCATTAGCAAAGCCTTGCACTATTCACCACGACCACCTTTAATACCTAGTTCTTGTGTATGTTCATGAACATTTAGATGTATGTGTGTGTGTTTTTTGCTTTCCCCTTAAATAAAACACAGAAACCTACACTGGTACCCCGGGATACGAACGCGCCGCGATACGAAATTTCCGGGTTACGAAAAAAAAAATATTAATTAATTATTTCCAGGTTACGAAGGTTTACCCGGGTTACGAAAAAACGCTGGCGCTTTTTAAAATGGAGCCGCGGCAGAGCCGCGGCTTTTCCCCATTAGCGCCTATGGGGATTCGGCTAACGAAAAACTTCCGGGTTACGAAAATGGCGCCGGAACGAATTAATTTCGTAACCCGGGGGACGAGTGTATTTGAAATGCCTTTGGAGTTCTGTGTGCTTTGAGGCCTTATATAGTTGGGATGAATCCCAAGATCACTGTTGCCCCAATCTCTCCTTTGAGCTAAGCATGAAATTCCCCTAAAAGCATAGCACTTGCGGGTGTCCTCCCCAGACTCCAGCATTTCGGGTAACAAAGCACTTCTGGAATCAACCATGGAGCTAAGCAAGCTCAGATTGGAAAAGAAACATTAGACAAAAAGGAATTTTTTTGTGTCCCTCTTTCCTCTCTTCATAGACATTCTCATAATTGCTAAATATGTTAGAAAACAAGGGCCTGAACCAGTTCTCACCAGTTCAGGTCTTAAAATCTGTCGAGTTGGTGGCTGCCTCCCAATCCCCAAGGTCCCTCTCCTGCCCTTTCTAGAGATCCCTTCCTGTCTGCACAGAGCTAGGCAATCCTGGCTTTGCTCCTGCCTTCCCCTCCTGGCTCCCAGAGGCTGGATCCCCTTCCCTTTCTCTCTCTGCTCTCCAGCCTTCACTCTTGTCCATCTGCACTGCTTCAGCATTTCACCTTCACCATCTCTTTCCTGCTTTTCTGTTTTTCGCATTCCCTCCATCTCTCTATCACAGACACACACCCACAGAGTGCAATGCACAAAAGGGACACTTTGAGACTCATTTCTTGAGAAAGGCAGG
>NW_024822635.1:0-1743 GCF_019175285.1 Sceloporus undulatus
GAAAAGGAAGGGAGGGAGGTTGTGTAGAGGGATTCCGGGGAGGTCCCTGGCCTTGGTTCTCGACCTGGACGATCTCTCCCTCGGCGGCGAGCGTGGCGCCGGCGCGGGCGAAGCGTCCCTGGAGCCCCGTGGAGTAAGTGGTGTAGTCTCCGCCTGGGCTGGACTCGAAGAGGACCACTTCTACGAAGGCAGCCTCCTTCGACGGAGAAGAAGGGGAAGAAGAGGAGGAGGAGGAGGAAGGCGGTCCCGGGAGAGGGGCGGCCCAGGCGGAAGCCATGAGGAAGAGGAAGAGGCTCTCCGGAGGGGCCCTCATGGCGGCCCTGGGGCCACTAACAACATCGCCGCCGCTGCTTCCCTTTCATCCGCAGCACGTGACCGGGGAGGCCCAGGGGTCAGCCACGCCCACTTCGACCCCGTGGAGGTACAGGAAGGGACCGCCCCCACGCGCAAGCCACGCCCACCCCCGCTTAAGGGCCTTTTCGCTCCGAGGCACCGCCCACACAACACACGCAAGCCACGCCCCTTCCGCCTCACAGCAAGAGCTCTCCCTCCACACACTGCCAGGATTTTATATTGTGGACTCCATCTCCCAGAAGCCTCGGCAAACTTACCCGATAGCCACGCCCACATGACCCCACACAAGCCACGTCTCCCGACTGTATTCCCTTCAGGACTTTTGGAGTTCGGCAATAGTGAACCATACAATGGCATTGTGGGAGATGGAGTCCAAAAGCCTTAAAATGCACAGTATGAGGGCAACTATGGTAATTTTGAACTCCAGCTCCCAGACACCTCGGCCATGGTTGCCAATACAGTGGGATTGTGGGATTCATGGGCTTCTTTGTCCTTCCTCCTTCCTCCTCAGGGCTTCCGGGCAGAGGCCTGGCAAGGTTCCTGCTGCGCCCATTGCCAGGAAAGGGAAAACTGTGGCCAAACGAGGATCCCTTTCTTCAGGCTGCTTCTGGGAAGGAAGGTTTTGGGGTGTCCCATGGAGGCCTTTCTCAAAGCCCCAGACCACTAATGGCATGGATTCCCAAGCTTTGGTCTTCCAGTTGTGGGACTACAATTCCCAGAAGCCTCAGCCATTTAGCCATACAGCTAGAAATTATGGGGACTAGAGTCCAAAAAGCTTTAGAAGACCTTTGATCTAATGCGGTGATTTGAAACCTTTGGCCATCCAGGGGGGTTTGCACTACAACTCCCAAAAGCCTCAGCAGCATTGGCCGACTGCCAGGAATGCTGGGAGATGAAGTGCAAAACAACTGAGGGACGACAAAGTTTGGGAATCATTGGCCCTAAGGACTGGAGTGTGGCTTTTGTGTGGCTTCTGGACTCTTAGGACGCATGCATCATTGAAACACCATACCTCCACTGTGACTTGAAGCAGCTTTATTTTGGCTGTCTATAACAGGCCATTGTCTAATTAATCGACTAGAAAACTATTCTGGGGACACATTTTTAATCTATTCAAGATACATATATTATTATTATTACTAATATTATTTTTATTATATTTATTTATTTTGTAATAATAATAAATTTAATAATTATATAATTATATAATAATTATCTTTATAACAATCATATATTTATAATATATTTTATAGTAAAATATTTATAACCATATTTATTTATAACATAATGTATTATATTAATATAATATTTATTTTATTTTATAATTATAACTTCATGTTTATATTATATTATAATTATATTACAATTAAAATTATGTTATATTACATT
>NW_024822636.1:0-1743 GCF_019175285.1 Sceloporus undulatus
TTACTACTGTTCAAGGGAAAAGAAAGCCACTTTACCATTCACTAGTGTTCTCAGCTGCAAATGTTGCTGCTGGGGAAATTTTCAACACCTGGGATCAACAGTTTCCACGTAAATGTTGCTCCCTGGAAGGATAAGTTGTTTGGGTTGGCTTCCTTCCTTACCAGAAACCATGTGTGCACTTTTTAACAACATGGGTTGGTTTTCCTCCCACATCTGCGAAGCCCCACAACCTTTTAAGGACAACAAATCATAACATAATGGGCAACGGTTTTTATGCATTTCATACCATTTTTGTGTGGAGGAAGGGATAAGTTATTTTATGTTAGCATTACCTTATTTTGCCTTAAAGCTATAGCAGTGTGGGACCTACTACAGTAGAAACTGCATTGTAGAACAGGTAATAATAGAAGGGAAAGCCAGCATTGCTGCACTGGTTTGAGTGCTCTGAGAGACTTGGCCATGGAAACCCACTAGGTGACTTTGGGCAGGTCACAGGAGATTAATGGCACACGCCTTTTGAAGAAATCTAGTAAATTCCCATGACAGAGTACACAAAGGCTGCCACAAATTGAAAATTATTTGAAGATACACAACGACAACGACAAGGACGACAGGAAGGCCAGAAAATGTAGAGACATCTAGTTCCATACCATCAGCAAGCAAATAACAATCCAAAGTGTCAAACACATAAGTCCACTGAGTTCTCAAACTGATGTGCTGTGTTTGCTCTAAAACAGGGATGGGTGTGCTTTGTAGCCTGGAGAACTATATCTTCCCCTAATCATCAATCATCATTTTAGCTCCCCTGGTTGTTAGAAGGTATGCTGTTGCAGCAACCATAATACGATATTACTCCTCCTCATATTTTAGGCCAATTTTCAATGGACGTTTTTACTCTTGGGATGGCCCTCTCAAAACAGGATTAAGACTATTCTAGAGGTGATGATTTTTCAGCTGAAAACTATTCTTTATAGCTGAAAAAGATTTGGGGAGGGACCTATATCTTTGAGGGCTAGAAATGCTCAGAAGGCTACGCTGTCTCATGCCTCTTGTAGAAGCACTAAAATTGCTATAGACCAATGCTTTAAAAGGGAGGGAGATGATACCATTTAAAAAGAACATGTGCATGGTTTGTGAGAAGCAGTGCCTGGGGCATCCAGAATAGAGAAGGTTACTAATGTTCATAGGTGAGCAGGGAAAAAATTAATGTGGAAATGGCATTCCATGCCTAAGACTAAGTTTTGTTTATTATATGAAGTCCAAGCTTATATGATTTTACACAAAAGTAAGTGCTACTATGTTCTGGGGGGTTTACTCCCAGATGCTTATCAATGAAACCTTGATAGCATTTTGCAGGATGTTTTCTTCCCAATATGTAATTGTTCTGTTATTTCTAATCATAGGCCATTCAAAAACTAATCGGGGGGGATGCAGTTCTATATTGTTCAATATTTTTTGCTCAATATTTTGAAGGAAGGCACCTTCCTAGCTCAGTCAGCAAGACACAATTGTTCCCAAACAGCAACTTTTAATGGTTTGACATTAACAAAGTTGTAAACATAGAATATTACTTTTCTGATGCCATATAGTTTGTTATCAATCAAAAGACAAAATTTCTGATAGTTCAGCATGTGGACATGGTAAGATTTTGGCAATCATTATTGAGGCCAGTTGTTCAAAATACATGGATAATCCTGAAATGAAGTTTGTGGATGATGAGAGAGACAGGCTGATGGAAGAGCA
>NW_024822637.1:0-1743 GCF_019175285.1 Sceloporus undulatus
TGGCACCAGAGCTCTCTCTGACAGAGAAGGCTCAATGTCTCACAAAGCTACAGTTCCCAGGATTCCCTAGCATTGAGCCAGGGCAGTTAAAGCAGTCTCAGTCTGGATTGTTTCTGTGTTTTGGACCTAACTGCCCTGGCTCAATGCTAGGGAATCCTGGGAACTGTAGCTTTGTGAGACATTGAGCCTTCTCTGTCAGAGAGAGCTCTGGTGCCACCATAATTCCCAGGATTCCCTAGCACTCAGCCAGGGCAGTTAAAGCAGTTTCAAACTGGATTGTTTCTGCAGTGTGTCTTGGACCTCAGTAATAAACCCAGTAGCCTGCATACTCATTGCAGAAACAATCTAGTTTGATTCCACTTCCATGCTATGGAATTCTGGGAAGTGTAGTTTGTTCTGGCATCAGAGCTGCGTCAAACCTAGGGTGACTGGATGTCCTAGCCATAAAGGTGGACAAGGCACCATAAAGTGTAGGACATTACCAAATGAAAGATTTAAAATACTCATGTAAATGTATGCTTCCTATTCATGCTCAGATTTGAAGACATTTGCGGATTCCTCCCAGACAGAAGGCTGAAATGTAGGACCTGCCCTGGAAAAAGAGGACGTCTGGTCATCTTGTGTCGAATTTATTGTTGTTACAGCAATAACATTACCAGAAACAATAATACAAAACAAATACATGACATTTCTATACATTTCTCTATATTTAAACCAAACATTGAGGGGTAACGAATCACAGCAAACTACAGATCTAACTAAATACTAAAAACATACACGTGGAAAATTTTAACCAACAAAGAGTTGGAAAGTATGGCTTCCAACTTGCCCTTCTGTGGTTCTGTAACCTTAAAGATTTCTATTTCTTTCTATTTAGATATTGTTGCATACCTTAACAATAATCTTAAAAATTAATACTTAGTAAGTTAAGTATTAACTGTATGCACTCCGTTATCCATAGGCGTAGATGGACAGTGTTCTGCCTTGTAAAGGCAGCTTCCGCATCGGTTCTGTGAGCAATGCAGTCAGTGTTCACCTCGATTGTCACTGACAGAGAGGCAGGACATAAATAAAGTACTGTATTATTATTTTATTATTATGTGAAACTAAGCGATCATTCTGAGTGACGTCCCTGCAAAAGGATTTCATTCAACTTTGTCTTTCCTTTTTCCCTCTGTTCCTTGTGATTTATTCTGGATACATCACAGATGCATCTTTCACTGACCAGAACGCAAGGAGTTCCTCTGACATGGTGCTGTGAAGACTTGATAGGCCTTCAATAAGCAACATTAGGTGCTGATGCTAAGTGTTGAAACTCTCCACCATGCATTGGATAAGCCTCTTCTTCACAAAGGCTCCATCTAGGAGGCAGCTTGTGCCAATACAGTTCTGCGTTCAAAGGAAACTTTCCAGTCATCTACCAAGCCAGGTGTGTCTCATTTACCACAATTTTATTCTCCTTCCTACAACTCTTAAGGTTTTTGTAGCTTTGGATTTAGACTGCCTAGCAACATTACTGGAAGCTACATATAAAAGCCAAATTAACCTCCTATTGTGCTTGGGATGTTAGGGATGGGCAGGAGCATTGCCACCTTGAGTACAGTATATTAAAATTTTAGACATTCTTGAGGTCTAATTCTATGTCCTTACAGTTCTGGACTGATTGCCTCGGCACTCTTATATCACTGTTTATTGGCTGAAACCTGTCATAAACTAATTGCGGGCATTTAAAAAAAGCAAGAA
>NW_024822638.1:0-1743 GCF_019175285.1 Sceloporus undulatus
AAAAATGTGTCCTCCATTTGAAAATTTTGTCCTGCGTTTGTCCTACATTTGTCCCAGTTCAGAGGTCCTGACTTATGGCAACCCTACCTACAACTGAATCTCTAATGGCACACACAGTTATTTGTTATCCGAACATCCTCCTGACAAGTGGTTGTTGAGGTTTATTTTTGTTAACCACAAAATCAGTGAGAAGGGCTAAATAAAAAAGGTAATTAACCTTTTTCAGCAGAAAGAACTCAACAGTATAAAAAGTCTCCTGTATAAAGAACAATTTTATTTTCAAATTGTGATTATTGTTGTTGTTGCGGAAGGAGATTTAAAGCAAACTTAAAGGCCTCCAGCAAAATTGGCTTGGACAGAAAGACAGCCCCGACTTATTTTGTAGAGAGGAAAACTTTCTAGTGAATGCTGTGTCATGTTGTGGAAGAAACTCTTTCATTAAGCATGAGCAATGCATACCCATTGGCCTTTTGGAAGAGCAGATTTCTGCAACAGTTGCAGTTCTTGTAGGTGAAATCTTGTTTATTGGTCTAAAATGGAAAGAAACACGCATGGGACTCTGCCTATTTCAGATATGTGCTGGACAGAGTACAGTAGTGTAGACTGAAGATAGGCTATATTTTATTGATTGATTTTATTTTATTTGTATCTCACTTTTCTCCAAAATGTGACTCAAAGTGTCCTACAATCTAAATTAAACTGAAACATGTAAAGCAATATAGAGTACAAAAATCTTAAAGAGCATTAAATGATTAAATTAATAAAATTAAATTAAATTAAAATTCAGTGAAAACACTACTTTCAAACAATACTTTCTATTTCTAAACACTTAAAATACACATTACATACTGGAACAACAGTGCACCCAATTGCACATTGCTTCACCCTGGTCAGCCAAGTCTGAAGGCCTGTATAAGCAAGAAGGCCTTTGCCTTCCAGCTCTCAAAGATGTCACTAAATAGCCTAAATCCAGTTGCTAATCCTAGCTATAATATGTCCATTAGATCAATGGGAATTTAGTAAGGCCACTCTTAGGTACATTACATTGATGCATTGGAATCTGCAGTGAGGTGTAGAGGGACATATTATTGAACACTAAAGTCAGAATTGTCCATGCCATCCATATTTTCTGTTTATCTGTATGGTTGTGAAAGCTGGACAATGAAGAAAGCTGATAGGAAGAAAATTGTCTCATTTGAAATGTGCTGGTAGCGAGTTCTGCAGGTAGCATGGATTGCCAAAAAGACAAATAAATGGGTCCAAGAGCAAATCAAGCTTGAACTGTCCCTAGAAGTCAAGAAGAATAGCTGTCTTATTTTGAACATATCAATACATAACTTGCTAGAAAAGACAATGATGCTTGGTATGGTAGAAGGCTGCAGGGAAAGAGGAAGACTGCATTCCAGATGGATAGACCCAGGGGCTGTGCAGACTGCCCCTGAAGGGGCGTACTGCAGCTGCCTCCATCTTCCCCAGATCGGGGCTGCAGCAACTGCATGCTGCGGCCCCAATATGGCATTTCCAGGGTGCAAAAAGGAGCCAAAAAGCGGCTCCTTTTATAGCCGCAGCTTTGAGGCACTCCTTTGGCACTGTGTGATGTCGCATGGAGTGGCATGTGGCATCATGCCGCCATGGGGACAGAGTTGGGGCATGTGTCATATAGAGGCCATGCCCCAACTCCACCTCCAGGCCCACCTTAATGGCCGGTCTGCACTGCCCATATATCAGGGAAAAAATGGCCCT
>NW_024822639.1:0-1743 GCF_019175285.1 Sceloporus undulatus
GGTTTAAAGTAGCCATGAGGTTCGGTCCCGAAGGAAAGCCACTTTCTTGTGTGGAGACTCAGGCTGCATCTGCACTGCAAAGCGAATGCAGTTTGACACTGCTTTAACTGTCATGGCTCAATGCCATGGAATTCTGAAATTTATAATTTTGTGAGACACATTTAGGCTTCTCTGTTAGAGAGCTCTGGTGCCATAACAAACTACAAATCCCAGGATTCCATAGAACAGAGCCATGTCCATTAAAGCAGTGTCAAGGTGCATTAATTCTGCAGTGTGGCAACAGCCATAGTGTGTCCTCTGGTCCACTATTTTGGGCTTGGCTCCGGATAGTAGATGTCAAATCTAAATCAAAACAAATAAAAGCAGATCCCACAGGGCTGAAGGCTAACCATGTTTCTAACCTGTAGACCATGTCCATATCCCTTCCAGCATCTATCCAAAGGCAAGAACACAGTTAGCTGAGAAAGACTGATAGAGCAATCCTCTTCCTTGGAACTAAAGATTCCCCAGAAAAGTATGTTTTTCCTCTCATGCTATCCGAATTGCAGCTCCATTCCCAATTCTCGATTCCTAAGTTAGGGATTTCTGCCCCAGACCTACAAAAGTACCCATTTTTATATTGGCGCAAAAGGAGAAGCAGCAGATGAACCAGCATTTTGGAAAACCAAATATATTTCCATTTTATTCATATTGAACTATATTGCTATATAGCTTCCATAATGCATAATGCGATTTACTAAAGAGTAAGGCAAAATCTAATTGCTAGTCCCACGTAGAGTAGACCCACTGAATCAATAAAACTTACATAAGTGTTGGTTTAAAATGTTGTTGCTGAGTCAAGGTGGTTTACAAATTAAAATACAATGTAATTAAACATACAAATGATCTACCTTAAAAAGGAATCAAACTACCAGCAACAGTTAAAAGTAATTTAAACATAGTTTTAAATTTAAAAACATAAACCTTAAATTTAAATTTTAAAATAAAAATTTTACATTTTAAGTATACAATGAGAAACAGCAGTTGTAAAGACAGTCCAGTAAAAATAGTACAGCACCCTCTTAAAAGGTGTCTTTCTCTAAAACCCTTAAGTTCTCAAAAACCTATTGGAATAATAATAATAATAATAATAATAATAATAATAATAATAATCTTTGCCTGCTGACAAAAGGGCTGAAAGGGAAAGGGAGTTCCAGACGACCAAGAAGGCCCTATCTTACTTTCCCAAGTATTGTGCTAGTAAGGCCTCGCCTGAAAGAAGAAGAGCCCTCCTTCCGACCACCATCTTGAGGGGGAGAGAGGCAGGCCAGCAACAACAGGCCTTGCCTGAAAAACTAAGAGCCCTCTTTCCAACTACCATATTGAGGGGGAGAGAGGCAGGCTAGCAACAACAGGCCTCGCCTGAAAGACTAAGAGCCCTCTTTCTGACCACCATCTTGAGGCGGAGAGAGGCCTATGTGAGAGAGCAGATGAGCTGGACTTTCCCCCTTCCCTACTGTCATTCCCTTCTCCTTTTGACCATCCATTAAGAACCCAAGCCCTTCCTCCATTCCATCTGCCTTGGTCCAGGAATCGGATATTGAGAAGAACTGCTGGACCTCATCCCCTTCCCCACCACCACTCCCTTCTCCTTTTGTGATGGTAAGCCTGCGGGCAGGGAACAGCCTAACTCAAAGATTGTATGTACAGCGCTGTGTAAATTTACAGCGCTTTATAAATAAAGGATAATAATAATAATAATAA
>NW_024822640.1:0-1743 GCF_019175285.1 Sceloporus undulatus
AATTTACACAAATCAAAGTAGTCTTATGCAGCCCCACCCCACGCAAGAGGAAGCACTTTTCCATAATGCCCAATATTATAATCCTATTTACTTAATTATTAAATGAAAATTAGACACCTGCATAATTGCTATTTATTGATACTACTCTTTATAGTAGAGCCAGCATAGTGAAGTGGTCTGAATGTTGGACTAGGTCTCCGGGAGACCAGAATGTGTATCTCCACTTCACCATGGAAACTCACTGGGTGACCATGATCAAGTCACACTTTCTCAGTCTGAGAACAGCAATAGTAAACTTCCTCTGAACAAATATTGCCAAGAAAATCCCATGATAGGTCATTCCCCATTCCCTCTTATTACTCTGCAACCTTGATATGTGATTCATGGTATAGTCCCTTAGGTGGTGTCTAGGAAGCAGTGGGGCATAGCTGAACTGGGAATAACCTCCAGGATAGCTCCTGCCATAAGCCACCCTGCAGTGTGGTTATTCCGTTGCTTTCTCTACTACATAATCCCCACACGCTCCTCAGGCAATCTAGTCACCTCCTTGTCTGCCCTTCCAGGTACTGATGCACTAGGGCAGTGATGGCAAACCTTTTAGAGACCAAATGCTCAAACTTTGTGGCGTTCCTGCACCGAGTGTCATTCAGTGCTGGTGGGGGGGGGGGACTTTGGGGGAGGGGAGATTCTGGAAGGGACTTTCAAGGGCAGGACTTCCAGAGGGGAAAACACACAATAAAAAATGGAGGGCCTGACCAAATAAAAACTCAAAACAAAAACAAATTTTTAAAAAGCCATTCATATAAATATTAAATCCACCCCTTTCAGCCTCATTCAAAATGGAGGACCTTTTGGAATCCCCTCTAAACAGGACGTTGAAATGGAGGATAGGTCTTGAAAGGGAGGAGGTCCAAGTCTGGTCACCCTGAGCTAAACACACACACACACCCCAACGACACTTTCAAGGAGAGAGAGCTGCCTGGGAATCAGGCAGCTATTTGCCTTGGAAAGAGTTGAAGGATTGACCCTCCCCCCATGCCCCTTTCCAGGCGGGAGAGCTACCTGGAACAGAGCATGGGCTTTTTTTTTTTTTCCTGATCCTCCACTCCATTCCAGGACAGATAGCTGCCTGATTTACCCAGCAGGTCTACCTCCTGGAAAGGGTCATAGTGCTCCTTTCCTCCATCCCTCCCACCCTGGAAAGGTTTTCTGCCCCATGTGGATGCTCTGCTATCCTTCTCCCTTGCTCCTCCTGGCCTCTGTCGCATGCCCTCAGAGGGGGCTTTGCATGTCCTCCCTGGCACATATACCACAGGTTTGCCACCACGGCCCTAGGAGTTGCCATGGAGCAGCTGTTGCACTTCTTCTGAACTGATTGTTGGGAAGCTGGCCTTTGTGGGAATAGAAAAGGACAGGTCATCACACCACATGGGCTGGGTCCTGTCAAAAGTTGTCAGATCAGGACATTCTCAGGCCTGAGATGTCAGGGTCAAAGCTCATTACTTGTGATGTCACATGTAAACACAATACATTAAATATCAGCAATAGCTGCAAAGGGTATGACATTCAAATAAAAAACATTAACAAATGAGGAATACACACATATGGTGGCATTCTCAACCTGAGATTCCTCTCCTTTGCCCTGAAGGCTGGAGAAGAGAGTCATTTACATTGCTTTAGCAATTGCTTTAGTCCATGAGGAATATCAGAGTTTTGAAGCCTCTCCAGCACTTCCTACCCCTT
>NW_024822641.1:0-1743 GCF_019175285.1 Sceloporus undulatus
GGAAATGATGAAGTCAAAGATGATTGCATTATATGAAAGACAGCTTACTAGGAAAAAGCCCATGAGGTGGTGTAAGAAACACTGTCACGTAGAAGCATCCCACGTTAGGTTTAGCAGTGCTGTTGGAGTGCCCTGAATAGGCTTTTAAACACCATTTCAAAAGTTTTGAAATAAAATGGGGCAACATTCTCAGAATGCTGTCAAGAGAGGTGGAGCAGTGTTTAATTTCGTGAATTAGGGATGTGGCAGGGCTCAGGCTTTATGGCTTTATCTTGTGTAGGTTGCTCAAAAGGCATTACAGAACCATTCAGGAACATTGATAGATAATAAATGGAATTCTATCACAGGATTACTAGTGCCAAATAAAGTGACACACCTTATATGCTATGGAATTCTTGGATTTGTAGTTTGTTGTGGCACCAAAGCTCTCTGATGGAGAAGACTAAATATCTCGCAAAGCTTCGATCTTCTGAAGAAGTGAGATGATGTTGTTGTTGTTGTTGTTGTTGTTGTTGTTATTACTATCATCATCATCACCCTGAGACTGAGAGTATGCAACTTGCACAAGGTCACCCAGTGGGTTTCATGGCTGAGCTGAGCTTGACACTGCTTTAACTGTCATGGCTCCATGCTATGGAATCCTTGGATTTGTAGTTTGTTGTGGCACCAAAGCTCTCTGATGGAGAAGGCTGAATATCCCGCAAAGCTATAAATCCCAGACTTCCATACCATTGAGCCATGGCAGCTAAAACAGCATCAAACAGCATTAATTCTGTAGTGCAGATGCAGCCACAGAAACAAGGAATACCTGAAAAAAAAATAAAACAATATACTCTACAGAGGCATGACTAGGCAAACGGTAGAGAACTGGGTTAACCTGACAGAAGAGTAAACTGCCACAATTCAGAAGCAACGCCAGTTGAAATATTTCCAGTAAACCTCTTGTGTCTGTCACTAAAGCCACCGCTTGTGAGAGACAACAGTCAGAGGCCCAATGTATTCTGCCTTTTCATGAGCTGCCAAGAGTCCCAAACTGGGATATAAATAAAAGGATAGATGGATGGATCGATATGAGGAAACATTGCTCTCTAAGGCCATGCTTGTCAAAATGGTGGTCCCTGGATCAATGTTGCTCCATAAACTTTGGCTGTTGGTCTATGGATTGACAATTTTAAAGGAAAGAAAGAGCAGTAGTCAGTGGACACAAATATGGTGCTAGTACTTGGCACATTGAAGGGAAAATCCACCCTGGCCCCCCACATCAAACAACTTCAGAAGCATTGCTCTAGGAAAACACTATCTGGTTGCCCTGTCAGCCATTTCCAGATCATACCGTTTTCGATGAGGTCTGCTGTGGACCAGAGATTCACCTTCAGTTCACACTGGCACTGGTAATATCTGTGGAATGAGAGAAACATCTTTATACCTCTCTTCCCCACCCTCCCCCATAACTACAAATTTGGACAATTGTCATTTTTACCTTCTCCTGCATACGTTTTTTGTAAAAGTCCCCAAGTTTGTTCCATGTTGCATATGCAAAAACTTACAGAGACTGATAAATTCTTCAAAAAAGCAGACTTAAGCAGACTTAGTCTTATTTAATTTAGGGTAGATGGGTCCACCTTGTTACATTTTTGCAATTTAAGAAAGGCATATCTGCCAAAAACAGAACAGATACTGGTGATAGGAAGTCATCCTTTTATGTTGTATGTCTGCAATTATGTTTGCGATTGGTAGAACGAG
>NW_024822642.1:0-1742 GCF_019175285.1 Sceloporus undulatus
AGAAATAATGACAAGAGCACTTCAAGCTTTCACTCTACATGAGGGCTTTAATAAATAAGTTACTTTGTCAACCAAACAACCATAACAACAAAACCAGAGAGGCAGTTACTCTAACACCAACTGTCATAACTGACATACTCTCTCAGAAGAACACTGACAGCATCAACATTCCATGATGCAAGTGTCAACTGTTAACTGCCACTGGAACTTGACTGATTACAATACTTAGCTTACAGCTCTGTCTTGTGGTCACATACATGTCATTTCCTAACACTGGGATGCGCTATAAATCTTTTAATAAATGAACAGGTATTGCAATCCTAAATATACATAGTATCAGACATAACTCATGTTATGTTATGTTATGTCAGCCTTTTGGATGCCAGAAGGTCCCTCTCTTTCTTCAGAGCAAGAAGAAACACCTCAGCTGCCTTCTAGAAGATAAAGCAAAAAGGCTTCCAAAAGAACTGAAGCCTTGAGCAAGTCTCACTCTCTCAGCCTCAGAGGATGGCCATGGAAACCCACTCTGAAGGAACCTGCAAAGAAAACCCCTTCAGAGACTCCCATAAGGTCACCATAAGACCTGGAAACAACTGGAAGGCAGACACCAAGAACAACATTGGGAAATAGGGGCAAGCCTTGCCTTAGGAAAGTGCAATGACTGGGCTCCAGTCAATGGAGGTCTTCTTCAGGCAGTAAAGGGAGGTTTATGCAAATGCAGAATGACATCACTGCTACGGAAGGCTCTCTTGACCAATCAGAGAGCAAGATGAAGGTTCTTCTGGAAGCTTCCGTGAGAAGGAGATATAAGGCCTGAGAGATCAAGAGACAGTTGGGGGAATTGTGTCGGTTGGAGATCAAGAGAGAGAGTTAAGAGTGGATCTTGGAAGTTAGTCTCAGAATTGGACACTTAGGTTTATTTGTTTCTTTAATAGCTTGTGTGAATTGAATATTATATACTTACAAATATTGTACCCGCAAGATTCTTAATATCTTGTATGACTTATATTTTAGTTATATTTTGTTATTTATAATACATACCTCCTTAGAGTATCTACTACTTGACGCTCCTTTTACATGTGTTTTGGCTCAGTTGATGCTTGGGAAGATCAGTAAAGAAGTAGAAATAAGGTTCCTTAACTGGTCCCAGTGTAGGTTAAGGGAAACCCTTTTATAATTCACTGGATGGAGGCAGAGAGATTTAAGGAAGTCTACTGGGCTAAGAGCCATAATGTCTAAATGTCTAATTAACAATTTGTAAGACACTCTGATAGCCTTTTGGTGGTGGTGATGATGATGATGATGATGATGATGATGATGATTACAGGGCTGCGGTTTGGCTGCTTGGACCACCGGAGATCATCACAGAGAGTCATTTAGAAAAGCACATCTCACTCCAGAAAATAAAGGTACTTGAGGAGTTTATACTCTACGTCTTTCTGTAATAATAGCTACAAAACTGATAATAGCATTTGGGACATTTAGTCTTTTAAAAACAAATATGGCAGATTTAAATGCTGCTTTAAAACCTCTTTCCATCTGCCAGCTTTGTGCTCGTTTTGGGGGAAATGAGAAAGTGTTGGGAGGGAGGGACTGCCAACAGAATTAGGAGATGCATTGCAGGCTATGGACAGTTTATCGAACCATTTCCTGTATTGCTATGTACTGTATATGTATTATCCTACTTGAGAGTAGGATAATACATATACAGTACATAGCAATACAGGAAATGGTTCGATAAA
>NW_024822643.1:0-377 GCF_019175285.1 Sceloporus undulatus
TTGATCTGGAAATACACTTGTTGCATGTAAACCAGGGTGATAAATGTGCTTCCCTACAGCCATCGACAGGGGAAGTGTGACCCTGCTGGTGCTCTTGGACATCTCAGCGGCTTTCGATACCATAGACCATGGTATCCTTCTGGAACGCCTGAGAGAGTTAGGCATTGGGGGCACTGTGCTTCAGTGGTTCTGGTCCTACCTCTCGGGAAGATTCCAGATGGTGAGGCTGGGGGACAGCTGCTCTTGCAAAAGAGAGTTGACATCTGGCATCCCCCAAAGCACCATTCTGTCCCCCATGCCATTTAATACAGTGGTACCTCGGGATACGAAATACCCAGGTTACGAAATTTTCGGGATACGAAAAAATCCCATAGGGA
>NW_024822643.1:477-1742 GCF_019175285.1 Sceloporus undulatus
CGGGTTACGAAAGCGGCCGCGTTACGAATTAATTTCGTAACCCGAGGCACCACTGTATTTACATGAAGCCGCTGGGACAGATCATCCGGACACATGGAGCTTGGTGTTATCAGTATGCTGATGACACCCAGATTTATCTCTCCATGTCTCCGACTGATACAGTGACTAAGGATGGTGTCTCTCCTTTGAAAGTCAGTAATGGGATGGATGAGGGAAAACAAACTCAAGCTGACTCCAGAGAAAACAGAGGTGCTCGTGATAGGTACCCCAAGCCCAGGCAGGGAAATTTGTCATCCAGTCCTGGATGGGGTCACACTTCCCCTAAAGGAGAAAGTCTGCAGTTTGGGAGTACTCCTGGACTCATCTCTGCAGTTATCATCTCAAGTGGATGTGATAGCCAGGAATGCTTGGTATCAGCTTCGGCTGATACGCCAACTGCGTCCCTGTCTGGACCGAAAGGACCTTGAAACCATAGTACATGCACTGGTAACCTCTCGTTTGGACTTCTGTAATGCGCTCTACATGGGGCTACCTTTGTTCCAGGTTCGGAAGCTTCAGCTAGTTCAAAATACTGCAGCCAGATTGGTCGCTGGAACTTCCAGGTCAGACCATATAACACCGGTATTAAGATCTTTACACTGGCTGCCTATTAGCTTCCGAGCTCAATACAAAGTGTTGGTTATTACCTATAAAGCCATATATGGCTTGGGTCCGAGTTACTTGAGGGAACACCTCTCCCCATATAGTCCATCCCGCACTCTCAGGACATCAGGAAAAAAATTATTAGTACACCCTAAGGTGAGACTAGCAGCAACTCACCAGAGAGCATTTTCATCGGCTGCACCAATGTACTGGAATAAACTTCCGGAAGAGATTCGTATGACCTCTACATTGGATGCCTTCAAAAAGGCTTTAAAGACCCACCTCTTCTGATTAGCATTTCCTTCAGACTCCTTATAGAGACTGTCCCCCTGATACAAATGGTTAATTGCAATTGATAGATTCCATGTTTGTTTTTACTTGATGTTCGGTTTTTATTGGTTTTTATTGATAGATATATTGTGATGTTTGCTTTTTATGATGTGAAATTTTTAAATGATTTTGTGAACCGCTTTGATCATCTCGGAAGAGCGGTATATAAATAAAGCATATTATTATTATTATTATTATTATTATTATTATTATTATTATTATTATTACTACAATGGATTCAATAGAGTGCAATAGTGAGGAGATCCATCATATTACCAGCTTAGATAGCTTTT
>NW_024822644.1:0-547 GCF_019175285.1 Sceloporus undulatus
GGGCGGGGCCGCATGCCAGGGGCGGAGCTTCCACCCTCCAGGGGCCAGGCCTCCTCCTCTTTGCCAGCCCCTGACGGGGGCCCAGGCCCTGTCAGAGGCCGGGAAAGAGACGGCGGGGGGCTGCCAGCACTGGAGGCCTCCCCCTCTTTGCCGGCCCCTGACAAGGCCCCAGGCCCCGTCAGAGGCTGGCAAAAAAGCCGGCAGGGACCGCCAGCACTGGAGGCCTCCCCCTCTTTGCCGCCAGAGCCCTCCTGGGGGGCCCCAGCAACAGCATCAGGCCTCCAAGAGGCCCGCTGCCACTTCCGGAGCTCTCCTGGGGGCCCCCAGCAATGGCATCGGGCCTCCAAGAGGCCCGCTGCCGCCGCCGGAACCCTCCTGGGGTCCCCAGCAACGGCAATGGGCCTCCCAGAGGCCCACTGCCACCGCCGGAGCCCTCCTGGGGGACCCCAGTGATGGCAACGGGCCTCCCAGAGGCCGCTGCCCATAGCGGTGAAGTCTCGCATGACCTTTTCTGTGGTCACGCGAGACTTCACCGCTATGGGCGCCG
>NW_024822644.1:647-1742 GCF_019175285.1 Sceloporus undulatus
GTAATTGATGGCGGCGGCAGCAGCGGCAGCTGCAGGCTGGCTGAAAGGCCTCCGCAGGCCGGATCCGGCCAGGTTGCCAACCCCTGGCTTAGACACTGCTAGTTCAGTATGAAGTGGTATATAAATGAAGCTGTTTTAGGAAATCAGGGCTGAAAAGTTATTTTCTGAGAACACATAATGACCCACAATCCCCAAATTTTCATTGCCTGAGCCAGTACAGTAGGATTTTCGTGGAGCAATCTAGCACTTGGAGGGGGCAGACAGGGAGAAGAAGACATTCTTTTATTCTTTGTCCTTTTGTTGCCTTGGTGTCCTTGTTGTCAGTTCTGTGCTCATGACATATATTCCCATTTCATGTTACTTAGCACATTGTTCATACACCCGAGAAAATAGCTCTTCAACACCTAACCCAAGTAGACATGTCTTCCTAGTCATAAAGGAAGAGCACAGATTCTGATATCCCCAATGTTCACTAGCAGACAGATGGCTTATCTTCAAGGAAGTGTTTCTGGATTAGGAATGCAGCTCTTACTTCACTCTCACAGGCAAGAAGCTTGTTGTTGTTGATCATTACCCTCGAATCAATCTCATAGCTACCCTGTGGATGAGACATCTCCAATACTCCCTGTCTTCCACTACTGTCCTCAGTTCTTACAGATTCATGCCCATGGCCTCCCTGATTGAGTCCATCCACCTAGTGTGTGGTCTTCTTCTCTTTCTCTTTTCTATCACCTTTCCTAGCATTATGGGGTTTTCTAATGTGCCATGTCTTCTCATGATGTGGCCAAAGTATGACAGACTCAGTTTAGTCATCTTGGCTTCTAGAGAGCTCTAAGGCCTAATCTGTTCTATGACCCATTTCATTTGTTTGTCTTTATGGCTGTCCACTGTATTGTCAGCACTCTTCTCCAACACCTCATCTAGAATGAATTTATTTTCTTTTTATCTGTTTTCTTAATTATTCAATTCTTGCATCTCGCAATGGGGAACACAATTGCTTGTATGATTCTGACTTTTGTGCTTAGTGGTATGACTTTACTCTTGAGGACCTTTTCTAGTTCTTTCATAGCTGCCCTCCTCATTCTTAGTCTTCTT
>NW_024822645.1:0-1742 GCF_019175285.1 Sceloporus undulatus
ATGGGGTTTTCTTTGGGAAGGGATACCCTGGTTTGGCCAATTCTTTCCTCTGAAATATTGCCTAACAGCCCCTGGGTTCCCTTGGCGGTCTCCCATCCGGGGACTAACCAGGACTGGCCCTGCTTAGCTTCCAAAATCAGATGGGGCCTAGTTCCTTGTATGTGTATGTCTTTCTGCCTTCAAGTCACCTGTTGATCTTATAGGACTTTCTTAGGGAAGGGGTCCTCAGAGGGGCTTTGGCCAGTTCTTTCCTCTGAAAGAATGCCTAACAGCCCCTGGGTTCCCTTGGGGGACTCCCATCCAAGGACTAACCAGGACTGACCTTGCTTAGCTTTAGTTCCTTGTATGTGTATGTCTTTCTACCTTCAAGTCACCTGTTCACTTATAGAAAACCCCATTAATGTCATCGGGTTTTCTTAGGGAAGAAAAGGTGGTTTTGCCAGCTCCTTCCCCTGAAACAAAGACCGGTCTCCCATCTGAGGACTAACTATGGCTGAGCCTGCTTATCTTCCAAACTGAAATGGGGCCTAGTTCCTTGTAGGTGTGTGACTTTGTACCTTCACATCACCTGTTGATCTCATAGGATTTTCTTAGGGAAGGCATCTTTAGAGGTGATTTTGCCAGTTCATTCCTCTGAAATATTGCCCAACAACACCTGGGATCCCTTGACAGTCTCCCATCTGAAGACTAAGCACGGCTGACCCTGCTTAGCTTCGAAACTCAGATAGGACTTAGTTCCTTGTATGTCTTTGTACCTTCAAGTCACCTGTCGGCCCCATAAATCTCATAGGGTTTTCTTAGGGAAGGGATCCTCAGAGGTGGATTGGCCAGATCCTTCTTCTGGAATAGAGCTCACAGTACTTGGTGTTCCTTGGTGGTCTCCCATCTCAGGATCCACTAGGACTGACCCTGTTTAGCTTCCAAGATCTGACAGGAATGGATACGATGGAACCTTTAGAATCATAGCATCATAGAGTTGAAAGAGACCACAAGGGCCATCCAGTCCAACCCCCTTCAGCCATGCAGGAACTCTCAGTCAAAGCATCCCTGAAACATTGCCATCCAGCTTCTGCTTAAACACCTCCAAGGAAGGAGACTCTAACAAAACCTCCATTGAGGGAGTGTCTTCCACTGTCGAACAGCCCTTACTGTCAGGAAGTTCCTCCTAATGTTAAGGTGGAATCTCTTTTCCTGGAGCTTGCATCCATTCCTCTGGGTCCTGGTCTCTGGAGCAGCAGAAAATAAGCTTGCTCCCTCCTCAGTATGACATCCCTTCATATATTTAAGCAGGGCTCTCATATCACCTCTTAGCCTTCTCTTCTCCAGGCTAAACATCTCCAGCTCCCTAAGGCGTTCCTCATAGGGCTTCATGGTTTCAAGCCCTTCATCATTTTAGTGGCCCTCCTTTGGACACATGGCCCCACTTTCTCAATGTCCTTTTGAATTGTGGTGCCCAGAACTGGACACAATATTCCAGGTGGGGTCTGGCCAAAGCAGAATAGAGAGGCACTTCCCTTGATCTAGACACTATACTTCTATTGATGCAGCCTAAAATTGCATTGACCTTGTTAGCTGCCGCATCACACTTGTAATGTTGAAGGCTTTCATGGCTGGCATCCATAGTTTTTTGTGGGTTTTTCAGGCTATGTGGCCATGTTCTAAAAGGGTTTATTCCTGACATTTCGCCAGCATCTGTTTCTCTGAAGATGCCAGCCACAGATGCTGGTGAAACATCAAGAATA
>NW_024822646.1:0-1742 GCF_019175285.1 Sceloporus undulatus
TTTCTGCTGCTCCAGAGACTAGAACATGGAACAATGGATGCAAACTGTAGGAAAAGAGATTCCACTTCAACATTAGAAGGAACTTCCTAACAGTAAGGTCTGTTCAACAATGGAACAAACTCCCTCTGAGATTTTGGTGGAGTCTCCTTTCTTAGAGATCTTCAAACAGAGGCTGGATGGCCATCTGTCAGGGATGCTTTGATTCCTACATGGCAGAATGGGGTTGGACTGGATAGCCCTTGTAGTCTCTTCCATCTTTATGATTCTAGGCCTATGGGAGCCAGGAGGGGAAGGCAGGAGCAAAGCCAGGATTACCTAGCTCTGTGCGGAGAGAAAGGGACCTCTGGGAAGGGCCAGGAGAGGGGCCTTGGGGATTGAGAGGCAGCCACCAACCTCACAGGTTATACTGATAATAATAATAATAAAGTTTTATTTGTATTTACCTGCCTCTCTCAATGGAGCGAGGCGGTATTACAACCGTAAAATAGCCACAAAACAACAATAGCATCCAATTTACACAGAGTAAAACAACAAAACGCTTAAAACTCAATTTGGGACAAATAAAAACATCATTTAAAATGCACAGTTGTGATCAGAAGTGGGATTTTTCCTTAAGTTCTTTACAAGAAGTCAGCTGGGTAAGCCTGCCGGAAGGGATCCGTCTTAAGTCCTTTCTTGAAAGCATCCAAGGTGGTGTTAAGATGGATCTCCTCCGGCAAGTTGTTCCATAACTTGGAATTGCTTTAGCATGTTTCTTCTGGGTGGGGAAAGAATTGTCTGAAACTGAATTAAATGAAATGGGTGCTTGGTGGAAATACTTCAGCCAAAAAGGATTATCACACCGGCTCTGAGGTCCTTCTTGGCTCTGAATTCTGGTCTGAATTCTGGTCCCATTCAAAGCCAATGTATAGCACAGTCTGAAGGCGACACTCCCAGAGTTCAATAATAACATAGCAGAGTACAATAGCAAATCTCCAGATATAGGCATTGGCAACGCATTAACCACTTTCCACGCTTAAAAATAACTCACAGACCCAGTTCATTTCCTCCATGTCCTTGGAGGTTCTTTAGATTGAGTTGTAATATAAAACAAATATGTACCAGCTCTCCTCTCTGACTTTCATCAACTTCACAATCTCTTGTACACACAACTCCAACCCACATCAATCCACATGTGAGCTGTATACTGTATTGGTTGTGAGTCATCTCCTGGTGCCACACAGCATGAACCATCCTCTGCGGTTAGCTTGCATCATGTCACGTGCTCTGACTCAACACTCTATGGCAGTCTCATAGGAAATGATGCCACTTTTCAATCAAAGTATTTTTACATATATATATTGGAATATTTTTCAAATGCCTGACTATCTGCTTCTACTGATTTCCTCATGACAGTTCCCCTTCAATTTCTTCTTTGGTAGCTCTGAGTAAGGATACAGTCATTATATGGATTTGGGGCATCCAGAATAGGGTCATGTTCAGGTCACTCACACCAACATTATTAATTTAATCTCAAATAGGGAGGGATAAACGTGGGGCTAAATCTTGGTGTAACCCTTTGCTCTCTTAACACTGAGATTCAGTCTTGTCTGTCATTGTCCTCCTTTACAGAAGAATTTGTCACTCAAGAGAGAGTCCACACAGGAGAGAAGCCATACAAATGCCAGCGTTGTTGGAAATGTTTTTCTTCAAAGTCATACCTATTGGCACATCAGAGAGTCCACACAGGAGAGAACCCAAAC
>NW_024822647.1:0-1742 GCF_019175285.1 Sceloporus undulatus
ATCATGGAGCCATCCATTTGCATGAAAGGGATCTCCTCAGGTAGAGGCTCTTGGTTAATTCCCCAAGCCTGCACTATTTTTGGGCTCATTAAGCACCTAGTGCAGCCCGAGTCCAGGGCTGCCAGCAAAGTTCCCATAGTTCCTTTGCTCTTGTGCCCCAGTTTTACCTCCAAGAAATAAATGGGCACTCCCCCACTCACCACATCTGGGATGCTCCTGTCCTGGTCTGCATCCTTCGGGTGCGCCTCAAAGCGTGGAGTTCCAGACCCCGGGTGGGTGGCTTGCCCCGCAGCCTCTCTCCTCACTCCTCCTCCGGAGCTCAGCGGCGCCTTGAGTGTTGCCTTGTCGCCGGCCTTTTCTGGGCGCTTTGCAATGAGATGCCCCTTCATCCAGCAAGCCAAGCAGAGCCCCATCCTGCGCTGTCTCTCCGTCTCCCTCATGGATTTTGGATGGATCTGGGCACCTCCTCCGGATGGTTTTACCAGGGCCTTACCCTGTTGGAGAGCAGCCCGCTGTTTGGCTAGTTGCACCCGCTCCTTGGTGGTTTCAGCCTCCCCGGCCCACCGCATCCACTCCTGCAGCCCCTCTGGGTTGCCTCGCATCAGCACCCACTCTAGTAGGTCCGAGTTGAGCCCATCCTGGAACTGACGCTCCTTCATGGCCTCTGGGAAATCTGGGATCTGTGCGGCCACACTTCTAAACTCCAACACATACTCGGCCACTGACCACTTGCCTTGTTGGAGAGTCATGAATTTAGTTTTGGCGCGGTCCACTTGGAAGGGATCTTCAAATCGGGCCCTCAACGCCATCATAAAGGCCACCAGGTTCTGAAGCTCCGGTGCCCTGCAGTTGTACAGCTGCACCAGCCACTGGGCCGCCTGGCCTGCCAGCCACGCAGCGCACCTTCTCACCTTCGTCCAGGAAGTAGTCTCCTCGGGTTCTCATATGCCCCGCCACCTGGGCCAGAAAGAATGGGAGCTGCTCAGGATCCCCATTAAATTTTTTTTTTTTTTTTTTTTTTTGGAGCTCCCTCAACGCCTTGGCTTCCCCTCTCCCCCTTCTGGGGGCCACATTCAGTCTGCCTTGACGCGAGGGGGGTTGCGAGGTAGTCTCTGCCTCCTCATCGCTCTCCTCCTCCAGACCCTCGCCTAATTAATCTGTCGCTGGGTTGGGAGTGGAGGAAGTCACCTCCAGCTGCGCCTCGTTTGGTCTCCCTTCCCTTTTCTCCAACTCTCTGGTAGTCAGGTGAGACATCAGGGATTTTAGTTCCCTCAAATCCTCCTTAAGGCCGGCCACCTCATTTGCCAGGTTCTCCTCCCTTGGCGCCCACAGCATGGCCTCTCCCACGGCTTGGTCCCAAGCCGTTACTCTGCCTGCTCTGCGGCGTTTCTTCTCGTCCTCTGGAGGTGGGACCCACAGGTCCTCCGGCAGACCGGCACCATCGCCCCTTTGTTTGGGCTTGGCTCCCCACTGCTCACTGGCCTCTAGGGTTTTCTTCCCCTCTGAGATTTCTTCTGAGCCAGCTGGCATCTCTTCCAGTGGCAGGGATTCCTTGGACGTCATGAAGATGTGAGATTCAACAAACTGTGAGACTTGGAATTTTGCTCTGACCAAAAAATCCACAGCAAACTTCAGTTAGATCCGAAAGTTTATTGTAAGGACAAAATAAGTAAGAAGCATTTCTGGCCACGTCTTTGTTGAATCTGAGGAACTCCAAATAGAGACAGAACCTTACAATTCCC
>NW_024822648.1:0-1742 GCF_019175285.1 Sceloporus undulatus
AGTAGTAACTAGGAAAAGATGAAGCAGTACCTGTGGAATGGAGGTACCATATGTGAAGTCCAGAATTGTCTCCCTTCCTTTCTGGACTGAATTTTTCCTTTTCTCTTTCTCCATCTCAGAGTCACCTCAGTCTTATCTGTCTCCTCATAGTCCGACTACCCCTCCTGGGGGATGAAAAACTTCCCCGTACCAGAATCCACCAGTGGGCCATAACATCAGGATTAATATAGCTGACCATCAAAGACTCATAGCTTGCAGTCCAAGAACATGAATAGGAAACATGTGCTGTTCAAGAAACATGGTATTAAATGTCCATTCTGACTGAAGTAGAAGAATCTCTCTGAACTAGTCTCTGAATTATTGTCTCCAAGCTTGCTCTCTCCCACCCCAATGGGAACTGTACCTTCAAAGTAGGATAGCCAGTGATTCCAAATTCTGTACATATCTTCTGATTGGACCTCTCAGCACAGTCCAGCACACCCAACATAACAGCAGGCCGCCAATCTATGAGGGGGGAGACAAAGACAGGAAGCATGAATGTCCCTCCATTCTCCTAAAGAGCATATTAGTATGACCAAGACCTGCATGAAGCTATACGTAGTCAGTGTCAGAGAGTCTGGTGTGGCAGCAGGCCACAAGAGTGGAAGTGCTCTGGGTCCCACACTGGGAGCAAAGCAGAATATAAATCAAATAAATGAAAGAATGAATAAGTGGGATAGGCTGGAAGAAGGAGTGGTTGAGAGGAATGAGACCACAGAATAGAATCAAAGAGGAAAGGAAAAACTGGAAAACAAGCAGCACAGAAGAGAGCTACAGATGGTCAAGTATCACAAAAGACACAAAACATCAAGGTCATATACTGACTGGAAATGAACACCCACATTTTTTGCTTGCATGCCTCTCAGTGCTTATCATCTAGTGTACAACTGACATAAAACAACTTTCCGTGAGCTGCAGTAGCAATTGCCAGCATTATAGTACAATAGTTTAATAATGAGTTATATAACAAAATATCCCCATTTCACAGAGGCAGTCTGGAAATCACCACAAACCTGGTAATGATGGTATTTCTCCTGAAATCTATGATGGTGAGTATTGCAAATATTTTCAAATAAATGAAAAACAGAATGTCATGCAAGTTGGAAAAAGCCACTAGCTTCTCTATCTCACCAATGGACTCATGAACGTTTCATGTCAGATCTTTGTGTAACTTCACTGCTCTCAATAGAGGAGAGCAGAAAGAAATAAAGATTCTATATTACATTTACCCAGTACTGTTAAAAGTTCCTCAAGTATCACAATTTGGCTGTTAGGAGGAGTATACTGGTATGGATGGCCTTCTGAACTGACCTCATATGACCATTTTCATGTATGGCATAATAAGGTGCGACAGATCACAAATGGTGTGCATAAACACATCTGTGGAAAAGACAAAGTTCCCAATCTGACAGACAGCTGGGCGTACTGGTTAGATTGCTGAACTAAAAATAGGGAGACCAAACTTCAAATCTTTGTGCACTAATGAACCTCTCTTGTTGACCCTAGGCCAGTCCAACTTACTCTCCCTCCATTGAAAGATTGCTGTGAAAATAAAGTGGGAATATCTATGTAACCACACAGTGAATGGGTGAAGTAACAACATAATTGATATCAATTAAAAAAAACTTGGCAAGAGGATTGTGGTACACTATGCCTATACAGTGGTGCCTCGGGTTACGAAATTAATTCGTAACGCGGCCGCT
>NW_024822649.1:0-1742 GCF_019175285.1 Sceloporus undulatus
CAATCCCCTTACCCTGCTTCCCAATCCACTGGGGGAAAGGCTATGCGAACGAAAGAAAATGGTGCTGGCAATGCAGAAAGAGAACAAAGAGGGTGACACCCCCAGGCCAGCCCCTTGAGCACTGCTGCTCCCATCTCCAGGTTCCCGAATCAGACACCCGTTTGTTCCCATTCATTTGCCCTGAATCAGACTCCAGAGGCACAAGAAAATTCACTGGAAAACCACTATTTTTTAAAACCAGTTTATTGACCAAAAATTCGGATTTTTCAGGATAATTCGATTCAGATTCGAGTCTCAATGGAAATGATATTGGAGCAATGTGGGTCGATTTTGCGTTCTAATGGAAACGATGCACCCATTATTCACATCCTGATCCATGTTATAGGCCAGTGGGAATGGCATCTTAGTCTTTTCTCTCAGAGAGCTCTAGGCCCACAACAAACTACAAATCCTGGGATTTCATAACAGTGAGCCATGGCAGTTAAAGTGGTGTCAAACTGCAATAATTCTCCAGTGTAGATGCATCCCAGGATGAACCCATGGCACTTAAAGTGGAATCATGGAGCTATAATTGTGTTGTGGGAACTGCCACCAGTGATCATGTCAGTAAAACAGGGTTTAGGGTTGCCAGATTGAAAAATGGAGAGGGTTCCTCTCCATTTTAGAAGAAGGAATTTCAGCAGGGGTTGCTTGTGAGGCAACCAAGTAACAAGCAATACCTACTCAAAGTTAAAAGTTTATTCTGACAACCCTGCCTACAGTGGATATTCTTATAGACTTTGTGGCAGGTTTGGATTTGCCAGATTCAAAGCTTCTTTACTCAGTCCACATGGCTTTACATCAAGTACACAGAATAGTTCCTCTTCCATTGGTTTAAACTGAAAGTAATAAATAAATTGGTTTCAACTGAAAGGAAGAAGGAACAGAGTCCTGATCGAAAGCTCTGTGGACTAGTTATATCATCCCCATCCCACCATCCCTGTATCCATCCACAGGAATGGGTCACAAAAAGAAAAAACACTGTACATCCCAACCCTGCTGACCTGTGCACAGCAATCTGGCAAGACTTTGGAAGAAGCAGATTGTTTTGTCCTGTACCAGTCTTGTACCACTTGTTGTAATGTGCCTCCAAGTTGTTTTTGACCTATGGCCACCCTAAAGTGAATCTATCACAGGGTTTTCTTGGCAAGATTTGTTCAGAAGGGAGGTTTGCCTTTGCCTTCCTGTGAAGCTCAGGGAGTGTGACTTGCCCAAGCTCCATGGCCATGTAGGGATTCGAACCCTGTTCTCCAGAGTATGATAACATCTAAAATCCACCAAACAGTGATATTTCTATTAGGCAACCAAATGCAAAAATATACATTTTGAAGCTTTTGAATCTTCAATCACTTTTTCATCAGGCACAGATGTTAAACATCATACAGGAGCGGGGGGGGGGGGCATGAAGTCCCAAGCCTGCATTTGTCAAAATGTGATTGTTCTCATTTCAGATGGTTTTGGAGGGAAATTCATGCAGGTGTGCCCTCCTCCTTCTGGCTGTGAGGGTACTCCAGGAAGTAAAGAATTTTTAAGTTCAATTCACAAGACAGAAAGAGGTGTTCCTTTTGATTTGGAATAACATCATTTTATTCCCCCTCCCCTCGCTCCTGTATGATTTATTAACATCTTTGCCTGATCGAAAAGCCAATGAAGCTTTGAAAGCTTGCAACATGTATTTTTTGCATTTGGTTGGCCTAATGAAA
>NW_024822650.1:0-1742 GCF_019175285.1 Sceloporus undulatus
GGAGAAGGGAATGGTGGGGGAGAGGGGATCAGGTCCAGCATTCTTCTCTCCCTCTGAGGCCTGGACCAAGGCAGATGGACTGGAGGGAGGGCTCTTTTTCTTGATCGAGGCTGGGCCCGATGGCGTTGGGCCTGTCCTTTCACTCCCTCTAAGACCAGAAGATGAAAGTTGGAAGGAGGGAGAGAGTTCTTCATTTCTCATGTTTTTCATATGTAGAGAAATCTGTAGCAACTTTGAGACTAACTGAAAGAAAGAAGTAGGCAGCATGAGCTTTCTTAGGCTTCAGTCTACATCCTCAGATGCTTTCCCCCCTTTCAGTTAGTCTCAGACGTGCTACAAGATCTCTCTACATACTGTTTCTTCAGACTAACATGCCTATACAGTACTGTATCTTTGAATTCTACCATATTTCTCATAGTTAATGACAATGTGTCTGATTAATATAAACATTATATATCTGAACTATCAGAATTATGACATCTTATAGTTTTATTTTTCATCAGCCCCTTCATCTTGTTTAAGGAGGGTGCTCTTTGGACCTCAGATTGGTTGTATCCCAGAATGTAGTTATGAGGAGAGTGATGTGAGGTCATTGCCCCCCCCCCCCCATAAGAATTCTGCCCTCGCAGTACACTTTTCATTCAGCCTTAAATTTCTAGCATTGTCGTGAGCATTTAAAAATATAGTTTAGGTATCCAAAGAAAATGGAAGTGAGAACACCTCAAATACGAGAGTTCTTGTTGTGGATGATTTCCAGTGTCTCACTATACACAGTGCTTCATATTTGGGTACTGGATACATTTTTGGGTGTGGGGGGATGCATCCTGGGTGCATCAGAGGATTGGATTTGTATTTCCTGCGTAGCTGTTCAGTGTCCAGAAGATGGTGGTATTTGACTGCTAGCATCTCACCTTTTAAATGTAGTTACCATGTTGGTAATACTGTGTTGTTTTGTTCTCCCATAAAACAATACAGGTTTAGAACAGAACTTGGTTTAAGAACTTACCTTGGCAGTGTCCTTTAAATATCATTACTGATGACTTTTTTAATAGGGATCATTTTGTTTTGCTAACTTTTCTTTGTTACTTGTGATTCTTTTGTATCTCTTTTTCTTTAGTCCTCTTAATCTGTTTTTCTAATTAGAGCTTCATTTATCATACAGTTCCTTCAATTTGAAGGCTGTTATCAAGTGCCAGGATTTTTACCTACATACTTTGTTCTCATATGCACAGAGACTCCCTTGAGATCAGTGGAAGTTTCTAATATCCACATATTAAAAATATACTTTAGTGTCATCTGTTCCTGTATCAAGTACAGTACAGTTGTGCAAAGTTTAACTTTCTACTTTATGAGAGCCTACATTTTTCTCAATAAAAACAATAATGAAAAATATGTCTATCTGTAGAAGGATAGAAAATATTTTAGAAATAATATCCTAGAAATTCAGCACTTTTGATGGATTAGACCAGGGGTAGGCAACCCCTGGCCCGCGGGCTGCATCCAGCCCGCCAAGGCGGCAGGGCTGGCCCCAGCCCAGTCCTGCCGCCAATTGCCGCAGGCGGAACCGTGGCGGCGGCGGTGGGGCAGAGGAGGGCAGGCCGCAGACAGTGCGCCGCCGCACCCTACCCGCAGCTTCCTGTAGCCCTGCGCACGCCTGCAGGGCCGTACGCAGAGCTAAATAGGAAGAGTTTCTCCTCCTGGGGCTGGCTGGCCAATGGCTGCTGGCAGGGGGTGGGCTGTTG
>NW_024822651.1:0-1742 GCF_019175285.1 Sceloporus undulatus
GGGATGTCATATTGAGGAGGGAGCAAGCTTGTTTTCTGCTGCTCCAGAGAACAGGACCCGGAGCAATGGATGCAAGCTCCAGGAAAAGAGATTCCACCTCAACATTAGGAGGAACTTCCTGACAGTAAGGGCTATTCAACAGAGGAACACACATCCCCAGAGCGTAATGGAGTCTCCTTCTCTGGAGGTCTTTAAACAAAGGCTGGATGGCCATCTGTCGGGGATGCCTTGATTGAGATTTCCTGCATGGCAGGGGGTTGGACTGGATGGCCCTTGTGATCTCTTACAACTCTACAATTCTATGATTCTATGACCTTCTTTCTCCTCACCTTCCTGCTCATGCCCTCCATTCTAGTAGTCAAGGTCTGCTGTCTCAGCCCAGGATTTTCTCTGCCCCATCCCAGATTTGTCTCTTTTCACTTGCTGCCCCTCACTCCTGGAACCTCCTTCCCCCACAAACATGGCTCATCACTTCTTTAACCAGTTTCAAAACTGAGTTGAAGACCATCCTGTTCAGAGAAGCATCCCCAGGCATTGTGTGACTATTATTTGCTATTTGATGTTTGGTTGCCTATTTTATTGAACCCTTTCCTCTATTGTTATGTATTATTTATACGTATTATACTATTATTTCTTAGATTTTATGTCATGGGCAGGTTTACTCTTATCTATTTTATTGTTTGTATGTACAGCGCTGTGCAAATCTACAACACTATATAAATAAAGCATGATAATGATAATGATAATGATAATGATAATAATAATAATAATAATAATAATAATAATAATAATAATAGTAGTCTGGTCATATAACTTAGGGGCATATAACAAAGGATGCAACCAGCTCCAAGCAGTCTTGGATGACACCGTTTATCTCGATCCATTTCAAATTGGCTTCAGGTTTGGATACGGAGTGGAGACTGCCCTGTTGCCTTGGTCGATGATCTCCATCTGTGCATCGACAGGGGAAGTGTGGCCCTCTTGGACATCTCGGCGGCCTCCGATAACATAGACCATGGTATCCTTCTGGAACACTTGAGAGAGTTAGGCTACATTCCTACCTCTCGGGCAGATTCCAGATGGTGATGCTGGGAGACAGTTGCTCCTCTATGAGACAGCTGACATCTGGCGTCCTTCAGGGCGCCATTCTGTCCCCCATGCTGTTTAACATTTACACGAAGCCACTGGGTGAGATCATCGAAAGACATGGAGCGGGGTGTTATCAGTATGCTGATGACACCCAAATCTATTTCTCTATGTCTTGGACCAGGGGTCGGCAACCCCCGGCCTGTGGGCCACATCTGGCCCGCTGAGGCAGCAGGACTGGCCCCAGCCCGGTCCTGCCGCTGCCACTGCCGCCGCTGCCCTGCGGCCACAAGGGCCACAAATGTGGCTGGCCGGCCACACACCTCCTCCTCCCCGGCCGCGCCGCCCTCCTCCTCTCCGGAAGCTCCGCCCTCCTCGTCCCCGGCAGCGCCGCCCTCCTCCTCCCCAGAAGCTCCACCCTCCTCCTTCCCGGCCGCGCTGCCCTCCTCCTCCTGGCTAGCGCCGCCCTCCTCCTCCTCCTGGGCAGCACCGCCCTCCTCCTCCCCAGCAGCTCCGCCCTCCTCCTCCCCGGCCGCGCCGCCCTCCTCCTCCTCCTGGGCAGCACCGCCCTCCTCCTCCCCAGCAGCTCCGCCCTCCTCCTCCCCGGCCGCGCCGCCCTCCTCCTCCTCCTGGGCAGCACCGCCCTCCTCCTCCCC
>NW_024822652.1:0-1742 GCF_019175285.1 Sceloporus undulatus
TTATATTGTATTATGTTGTTATGGGTTTATGCTTATTATATTTTCATATGGTATCAGATTGGGATGGATGAGGTTTCATTATATACACACACACACACACACACACACATCGTTAAGCCATAATGTTTATTAAAACTGTTGTGTGGCTGAGTTCTGTGGTCCAAGGCCATAGGTGTAGTGGTTGAGATAAGGCACATGAGAGCTTCATTGCTTTTAGAAAAGCTGCCAGAATCCCTGATGGGAGGACACTGGGTGGGAAAGGGCTATCCAATTAATTAGCTTTATTGGTTAATGGAGTGGAGTTAATTGATATGGTTATAAAAGTGATAAGTTTATACTCTCTTTCATTCCTGACATAAAAGTCACTTCTGTTGCATGTATCTGCTTCATTACAAGCTGTTCCTTTTTCAAAGTACTGCCTTTTGTGTTGCAAGATGGGCTGCACTTAGGACCCTGACAGATATCTCTCTCCCCTTCCATTCAGCCTGCTATCCCAAAAGGGCTGGAGAGCATACCAAACCAGCCTCAGAACCTTTCCCTGCTCTTGTGTAATGCCAGGTCAGTCAAAAATACAACGCAGATAGTCCAGGATCTCCTATTGAACCAAGAGGCTGACCTGGCTTGTTTCACGGAGACCTGGATGGGTGATGATAGCTCAGCCACCTGGGATCAGGCCTTACCAGCCAGGTTCTCCATCAGTGAGCAGGTAAGGGGACATCGCTTTGGTCCATGCATACAATCTTGCTTAGGCCAGGATACCTATCCATAAGATGGACCACATCGAATGTATTTGCCTCAGCTTAAAGACTAGGGAAAGTCTGAGGATTCTGTTGGTTTAATGTTCACTCCGTTTCTTAACATAAATACTCTCTGGAAAAGATAACATCAGAATTAACACAAACCAGGGAAAGAGTGACATTCCTGGAGGAAGAAAATAAAAAAAAATAAGAAAAGAGATAGAGAAATTAACAGAAGAACATACTGAAGATACAGCAGAAAGAATTAAATTAGAGCAAATATTTAGAGAGGGATGTCTTAGAATAAGAGGTCTTCCCGAACAGAAGGACGAAGGTCTATATAAAAGGATAATACCGGCCTTGGCTGAATTTATGGACCTAGATAATGAAACTTTTCTCCTTGAGGTGGACAAGATGTTTAGAGTAAGCTCCTGGGTCTCAAAACAGAAGAGTTTGCCCAGAGATATCGTGGTTTATTTTGTTAGGACTCAGATGAAAGAAGCAATTCTACAACAACACTTTCATACAAGATTCAGAAGTGAAGAAAATGAAATTTTATTCTTTAAAGATATCTCTGGGAAACTGTTAAAGAAGAGGAAGGAATATGGATCACTGACTAAGGTTTTGCGCAGCAATGGAATCTGCTACAAATGGGAACTAACTCAGGGCCTATCTTTTAAATTCAAGCAAAAAAGATACCAAATCAACTCGGTACAAAAAGCAAGACATTTTCTACATGAGAATGAAAAAGAACTTAATAAAGGAGACAGTCAGAAAGAAGAAAGAAAAAACCCCAGAAAAGGAGAGGAGGATACGGAGGAAGAGAGCTTAGAAGAAGAAACAGAAGAAAGAGAATTGCTTAGGAAACCAGATCCAAACACAAGAGAGGACGATATAGATGGAGAATATGAGGATGAAACGGGAAAAGACGGACATCCTATCATCAAATGTTAAAGGAATTAACAGCCCAAAAAGACGAGGTAAACTTTTTCATTATTGAGGGAA
>NW_024822653.1:0-1742 GCF_019175285.1 Sceloporus undulatus
ATAACTGTTTCTGTTCACACTAAAGGATAGATGGATGAGAGACTAGAGGAAGATTGGTGCTTCCAGGAAGATTACACTCTTGTGATTCACCAGGGGATGGTTTCTATTTTTATGAGAGTTAAAGTACAGTATGTACTTTGATCTGTGAATAAGTCGACTCAGATTTTTTGGGGTCTTTTTTTTAATAAAATTTCTAGACTTATACATGAGTATATACTGTAATTCCTTTTTCTAACTTTTGTAGATTAATGTTTTAGTTGGGTACTTTTAAAAATTATTCTAAGCCACCTTGGAACCCATTTGGGGAGAAAGGCAGGATATAAGTTCAATCAATCAATCAATCATCTGGCTCTTAGAGGGTCTCAGCAGAAGGAAAGCATCCCCCGGACCAGCCCACATCTCCAGGCCTAATCTATATTTTCCAGAAAGAGAGGCATCTACCTTCAGAGTCTTCCACATTCATGACTTTTGATGGTGAGGCTGCAGAAGGTCCCCTGGTCGCAGGAGGGCTCTGGACATGGTTGGCTTTTGCTTCTTCCATAAGGGAAATGATGCTGTTGTTTGGGACAGGTGGGACAGGGAACACCTGCAAATTGGGATTTCCCTCTGCGAGGGGAATGGGGGCCAAAGTTGCCTGGGAGTAAAAAAAAGAGGCCTGTCTTGTCCTGGAACAGGGCTGGCTGAACTGGAAAGTGCCTCGGAAGTTGGATCAGTACCAGCTGGAGTCTGGATACGGGATGCAGGTGGGAAACATACAACTGCTCCATGGCACATCCAACTATTGGAAGCTTTTCATAGGGAAACATCCTAAGCATAGGCCTGGGAACCCGGCTTCTTCTCCCTCTGTCCTGGAGGGAAAGATAAGGTGCAGCTTGGGTAGGAAAATGAAGCCCGAATGCTCCTTGCTGCTGAGGGTGAGGAACATAGTCAGAGCTAAAGGCTTCTTCAGGGTTCGGCAGAACGGACTCAACCTGGACAGAAGTGGCACTCAGCGATGGAGGTGAAGTTGCACTAAATCTCCAAGAAGCTTTCCCTCCGTTTGCTCTTGGCATGACCATCACCACTGAGGAGATGCTCTGAGATGTTTGGGTAGAACCCTCGGCTGGCTGTGTGTTTGGCGATTGATCTGTAATACACACAAAGGAAGAAGACAGCCACATCAATGGTGGCCCTTCCCGATCAGCCATAAGAAGACACATGACCTAAACTACACCAATTGATTATGCCATTGCATTTAGTGGGACTTGAGCATCCATGGATTTTGGTATGCAAAAGGTATTCTGGAAACCAAACCTCAGTGGATGCCAAGGGCCCACTGTATTTCTATAGTGTAGATACATCCTAAGAGAAAATAAACCAGGGGGAATGGGTCGATCCATCTTACAACAAAGAGACCCCATAGAACTAGGACCACCTTAACATTCCAGGCTAACCTCCGGATCCTAGGAGGCCAGAGAATGTTTTGATGCAACATGGATTCCAGAGCAACAGTCAGTTGCCTAGAGCTGAACTGAACTGAAGGTGTCTGGAGGGCTAATGTCTGTTATGCAACTCAAACCAAAACAAGAGTAAAAATCAGCACCTGAATTAAATAGTCTATCAGCTGAAAGCTTCTCCTAATGCAGATACATATCTGTATTTTCTGTAGACATCAGAACCACTCTTCAATGAGTCCATTGTTGTGTGCTTTTCAAGACATTTCCAACTTATGGCAACCCTAAGGCAAACCTGTCATAGGGTTT
>NW_024822654.1:0-1742 GCF_019175285.1 Sceloporus undulatus
TTTAACCAGCTTCAAAACGGAGTTGAAGACCATCCTGTTCAGAGAAGCGTTCCCAGGCCTTGCATAATTGACAGACTGTTCAATGGCAGGGATCCAAGTACCTTGCTTGGGAGTGCATAGCAGGATTTTTGGTGATTCTTTCTTGATCAGATGATCCAGCCCACCCACCACACTGTATTACAAGCCCTGCAAGTCCTGGCATGTTTTTAAAAAATGACTTGCTACCTAGCATGGGGAAGTGGGGATGGGGCAGGCAGATTGTTCTTGAAACACAAGTAAAAATTCCCACTGGGCATGTAAAGCTAGCTCTTTGGGCTATGGCCAGTAATGGTCTAATATAAAATATACCTCGATCAAAAGCCATTTTGACATCTTCAATTAGGTCACTGAATCCTGATACTCTGTAGAGTCCTTCAGAATTGAGACCTGTTAAAGTTAAAAACATCATTACATCAAATTTAATATTTATTTTTCTGACAGTCTTTTTCTTTACCAATAGCATTGTGTACATCTGAGCTAAGCTTCAAAAGCCTTGCCTTTCTTTCTGAGCATAATTTCTGTGCCAGGCCTCACTGCTAAACAGATAGCATTTTTATGATCACTACCCAATAATTCTGTGTAAATATGTTCCTGGTAATGATTTCTGGAATGGGAAACGTGCCATAAATTTACAAAGGAAATGTGAAATCTAACTACTCACATTAGAGTATTTAAATAGATTTGCATCTATTTAAATATCATATGAACAGCAATCAAGCAAAGAGTCATTAGACAGGGAAAACTTAGAGGAGGAAATAATGTGTAATAACTGAGAGCATAGCTATAGTTATCTATGTTACTTATTGTTCCTTACAAAACTATATTGTTAAGAGGAACTTCAATACAAGAAACAGCAGGCAGGGATATCATTCCAGAGCAATGCAAATAAAATATCTGTATCTCATAAATAGTATAACAATATTGTATGACTATATAGTATTATAATACCACAATCCTTATTATAAACACGAGAGAAAGGGATATATCAGAGACAATATTTTAAACATCAATGCAATGTTAAATATTAATTGTTCAGAGAAATAACCACTTATAAAATGTTCTAGGCAAAACTGCTTTGATCTTAAATTCAGCTAAACCCTAGCTGACAGAAATCAATCTAAAGGGATTATTAGCAAGACAACCAAATCATTTAAGCATGCCTTACCTCTAGATTCAATTTCCCTAATGCACATATCTACCACCATTGGTCTTTTTGTGAAGTGTGCTTTTACTAGTGTTGTGAGATCACAACTATACACTTTTTTAACATGCTTCAGGTCTGGTTTGCAGTCATTTGGGACCATCTTGGAACATTGCTTATGAACATTTAAGCCACAATCTGATGGAAATAAGAAAAGGAATAAAAAGTGTTATCCCAATACTGAACAGTAGAATCATAGTTATAAAAGTTATAAAAGTTAGAGAATCTGGTACTTAGGCAAAGGTTTGTGCAGGACTTGAATAACTCTATCACTTTCTTTCTTTCTTTTTTTTAACTTCCCTGGCTCAATGCTAAGGAATCTTGGGAACTTGGGGGGGGGGGGAGAATAACTCTATCACTTTCATTAGAAATACCTAAACCTAGTATACTGATCAGCCATGATCAGTACTGATTTCTGACTCACAATTAATTGACAATAGGGAAAATGAATAAGATTCCCTCTCCCCACCTCCTTCTTACATTTCATTATCTCTTCATTGCT
>NW_024822655.1:0-1741 GCF_019175285.1 Sceloporus undulatus
TTAGGGCATTAATGCAATCACAACTATTTCTTCAAAGCTTAAGACATTATCCCTGGAAAGGGGAACACAGGGAAACACAAACATAAGAGAAAAGTTGTTAACTACACAGTAGCAAGAACCCATGACAAAGCAAACAATCAAAAGCAACATAACACACCTTATACAAAGCAACTTCTCCAACCAGTTCTAGACAGATCTCTAAGGAAACCACATCCACTCACAAAGTGAATGGTGCAGTTGCTATTGCAATTTATTCCTGTTTGTAAAGAAACAGGTTCTGAATAGTACAAGTTGTTAAAGGCCGCTTAGAATTTCCCCCAGGAAATATCTTCCAGGAAAAGAAAACTCTCTTCAGAAACTACTGTAAAAGGGGTTTGTTCTGTGTGTATTTTCACTCCATACTTGCTGCTTGATATTGTCCATTTGGACATACGGCACAAGCAGATACTTCAAGCTTTCAGGAGATGGCAGAATTGAAAAGAAGAACTGCTACATTAGTAATAGAGCAAGTGTGGTGCAGTGATTCGATAATTGGTTTACAGCTTTGGAGATCAGGGTTCAAATCACCGCTTGGCTTTGGAAACCCACTGGGTAATCTTGGGCAAGTCCCACTGTCTCAGCCCCAGAGGAAGACAAAGGCAAACCCCATCTGAACACATTTTGCTATGAAAACCTTGCAACAGGTTTACTTTAGGGTCACCATAAGTTGGAAATGACTTGAAGGCACACAAGAACAACAACAGCAACAACAACAACAACAAAGCTTACCAAGAAGAAGAAGAGCAGCAACAATAACAACATAGCACCTACCATTCTTTTCGGTAGAGAAGAGAACATGCAGACCTGTTTATAAGCTAGCTAGACTCACCATATAAATTTTGAAAAGAATTATTAAAATTGTGACAAAAGAATACAGAATTCAATGTGAAACTGAAGGCTTTCATGGTTGGCATCCACAGTTTTTATGGGTTTTTGGGCTATGTGGCTATGTTCTGGAAGAATTTATTCCTGATGTTTCACCTGCATCTGTGGCTGGCATCTTCTCTGAACAGATGCAGGTGAAACATCAGGAATAAATTATTCCAGAACATGGCCACATAGCCTGAAAATTCCACCAAAATAATAAAAATATACAATTCTTTAGTATAAAGTTAAGTTGAGAATGAGAAAGAAGAAGAAGAAAATGCTGTACCTGAAAGGAACATTCCCAACAACTGATAATGTTCTTGTAAGAAAGCTTTGCCTCTCTTTTCATCAGGAGGAATTTATTTCACAGTTAACCTTCAGTTGCTAGCAGTGCATGAGGAGATATGCAAATAAATACAACTGAGATTAGAACTGTGCAATTAAAACGCTTTGGCTGGATCAGCCTGGCATCACAGGTTTGCAACCCTAATCTTAAATTTTAATATCAAATAGAGATTAGAGGGGATATGGCACAGCAGAATCCAGTATACAAGCTGACCTGTGGGGTAACATGATTCACTGGTTCCTTGTGTCCCTATGACTGTTAAATCAGAATGGTATTTACTCTTTGCCTTCTTCTAAAAATAACCTGGATGCCAGAAAAGCAAGGTTAACTGCATTTTTGAATGTTTTAGATATTAAAACTTTCCAATATATTACTTATTGATTACTTTTTCCTAGACCTCTTTGTTTGCCATAAAATACAAGATCATCAATATTATTGTTGCTGTCTTCATTGTCATCATCTAGGAATAAGTGAGTTACTATCAGATAA
>NW_024822656.1:0-1741 GCF_019175285.1 Sceloporus undulatus
ATGACAGGAAGCTGATGAAACACTAGCAGGGGGTTGGATCAGAAGTCTAGCTGTGTTTGTCTATACAAGGATGAATGCTCCAGTACACAATGAGGTAGTGTGGATGTTGGTTGATGGCAGAGCATTATGCTGGTTTGTGTAAATATTGCTGTATCATGATTGTAAATATTTGCTTCAACTAAGATCAAAAGCTTCTTTGGAAGAACCTCAGCAGTTGTGAAATACAGTCAGCCCTTCTTATACACTGGTTTTTTATACATGGATTCAAGCATCCACCTTTTGAAAATGTTCCCCAAAAGTAAAAATTTCAAATATAAACCCTTGCTTTCCCATTTTTTTTATAAGGGACACCATTTTGCTATGTCATTATATTTAGTGGGACTTGAGCCTCCATGGGTTTTGTTATATCTTGGAACTAGCGTATAACAAGGGTCCACTGTACCTCCAGACTCAGCAGTGGTGTTTGTCTTCCTGTCTGGCAGTCTTCTGTGTGTGGACTCAGTTTTTCCCTAGCACTAATAATACACTCTTTGACAAGCAATATTACTTCCTTGCCTCATATTGATCATTCTGGAAATATTGCAGCTTTACAGTTTGGTTACACTTCTTTTACTATTTTGCCAAAATGTCACCTCCAAAGCAACAGGGAAATGGAAGAGGAAGTGAATACTTCCCCCCCCCTCAGAAATATATATATATATTGCTTTCTCTTTCCACATAAACCATTGCATCTACAGTTCTGAAATGCTTTAAGTTTCTTATTGATCCTCACTTCCATGCTTTCCAAACATCTGTAAGGAACATGGGAAGGTTAAAGGAGCCTCTTTTCAATATCCTCCAACTAGAAAGGCTGCTTTCACAATCATATCTATTTATCAGACATTGATCTGCACTGATGCTCTCTGAAGAAGTGAATTTCTGCAAATTTCTTCCACTTTTGCCCAGAAATAAACAATGAATGTTTTGAAGGGGTTTACCCACCAATTTTAAGTTGAATGGCACAACATGTGGCAGAGTGGCTTTGGGCGCTGGCTATTTTTCATGAAGTGGAGCTTGATAGATGGTTTCCAGGCAAAGGACAGCACAGGAGGAAAGCAGCCCAGAGATCTCATGAATGAGAAAAAAGCAGAGTGAGAAGGGCAATTTTTAAAAACCAGAGGTCAGATTTGACACTTAGGAAAATACCATACCCCACTGCTATAGCATTATCATTCTACTTCAACTGCTATGGCTGCATCCTGTGGCTTTGCAACTTAGGAGCATTTAGAATTCTCAGCCAGAGAGCATTTAGGCTTCACTAAACTACAAACCCCAGGTTTCCACAGGAGCTAGTCATAACAGTTAAAGTGGAATAATAGCACTATATCAGTGTAATGTGATATTGTCCTCAGTCTGGTTGTTCTTCTATTAAAAGAGAGGTGAGAGAAAGTATTGTGATACCTGAGGAACTGACAGAGATGGTGTGTTTAGAGGAAGGGGGGGGGGAGTAGCTAAAGTCTGTCAAGAGTTGGATTTTAATGTAACCATACTGAGCTTGAAGTTAACTCCAATAGGATTCTTTATTTCTCTATGGCGGGTTACAAACTGCCACTAGGGACGTCCTGAGGACGTCCCATTTTAAAAAAGGGGCATCTCAAGGGGCGTCTCTTCTAGACGTCCCTTGACCTATCACGGACTCAGTCCATGACAAATGGCGGCGGCCGTTCCACATGGCCGTCGCCATGAGGATGTCACGACCATG
>NW_024822657.1:0-1741 GCF_019175285.1 Sceloporus undulatus
CACCAGACCAATTCGGAGTGGAATCGGAGTGAGCTTGGAAGTGATTAATGTGAATTCGCTTGTTACCGATTTCACCAAAATGAGGGGTCACTTTGGAATCACTGCGGAAGCCCCAGAGATGGAGCCCCCATAGAAAGGAATTGCGTGTGATAACACAAAATGATGCTTGGATTCGCATCGTTGGACCCGCAGTGGCTTTGGATCTGAGCTGCAAAGAGCTGCAAAAACCTCCATGAAACATAGTCTTTGAGATTTCATAAGTCTCTGAGGTTTTGGGAACAAGAAGCTAATTTTCATAATTGTTGTTGATAATAATAATAATATCCCATTCTCTCTCATAAAGGGACACAACTGGAATTACAAGTTTAAGACAATAAACTCTCTTTTCCTGGCCTTTGCACCCATTGCTCCGTCTCTGGTCTCCTCCGCTGGGAGGAGGGAGAGCGTGGAATTCTGGGAAAGGCTGGCGGTTGGCTTGGAGTCTGAATAGGGTTCTAGAAGGCTGGTGGCTTTGACCGTTGGCTGCTTAGGAAGAATAAGGACTCCTTCTGGGTTTCCTAGGCAGGAAAGGGTAGGTGGGGGCCTTGAGATGGCAATAGGGGACCCCTGAATTTGGTTCCTCTGTGAGAAGGATGGCTGAGGGGGAAGAGCCCCATTTTGGAGCCAAGGATGGGGTCTGGAGGAGAATCTTCTGTAGGGAGTAAGCTTTGGGGGCTAGAAGCAAGGAAGCCCCCCTCCTCCTCCCCTCTTCTCCGGCTGCCAGGCCTCCTCTCCTCTCTTGGGAGTCTCTGTGGGGCCCTGAGATTTTGGAGAGGGATCCAAGAGATTCAACAAAGGGAGGCTGGGACCAAGGAACCTCAGAATATGATCAAGATTGCAAGGTTCTTAATGAGGAAGGAGAGGCAAACTAGGAGAGGCTGCAGCTGTTTGCTTTTGCCTGAGCCTCTGGGAAGGGCCCCTCTTCTCCTTTCTCCTTGGCTGTCTTCGTGGGGGACATGTAGCCAAGGGTCCGTTTAGGGGAATTTTATTATTATTGTTATTAGCTCAAATATTGCAAGAGGAGGGCCTACTACGATGGCCCGTGCAGAATCATCTCCCGATATGTATACTGTGTAGACCAGGGGATCCCAATAAATGGAGCTGAGACAGACTTCTAGAATTAATAACCAATTTATTTATAAGGGGAAAAACACATACGATTCACTAGCATACACACACGCATATATAAGGCTCAGGAAAAGCATAGGTTAGCATGGAATAGGATTTTAGGCATCACTGGGGTGATACTTACCAAAATGTAGACTCCCTCCAGGAATCCAAATGGAATATGATGAGGATGGCATGAGGCTCAGCCATGGAATGACTGGCCAGGAATCAGGAACCAGGAGCCAGGTCAGAGGTTACAGTTGGGTAGAGTGGTGATGAGAAAGAGAGTGGTATAGTTATAAAGGAGAGAGAGAGAAAGGATGAGAGAGGTGGAAAGAATGAGAAATAAGGTAGTATGAAGGTAGGATGACATGTGGTTTAAAGACTAGAGGAGGTAGGAAGGAGAAAGATGTAGATGGAAGAAGTAGATGGTAATAATAAGAACAAAAATAAGAACGTGTGATGTATGTTTGAACTGTAATTTTATTGAATGTATGGTTGTTTCTTCTGAAAATAAAAAGCATTTGAACATTATTTACAGTTTGACCTCAGTATCTGCTGAGGTTTGGTTTCAGGACCCCACGAAGTAACCAAA
>NW_024822658.1:0-1741 GCF_019175285.1 Sceloporus undulatus
AAAGATCAATCTCTCCCCCGCCTGGTTCGCCTTCACTAAATATTCAGTACTCAAGGTGTAGATTTGAATCCAGAATAACTATCATGTCCCGAGTCCCTGCTTCTCGCAGTTCAGAACCAGGCGAGGATCAGAGCGAACCAGACGGAGGAAGTAAGGCATATGCCGAAAGAACCGGAGGAATGCAATGATTCCTCACTTTCATGACAACATAGTCCTATTCATGCCCTACACAGAAGTAAACTTCTCAGAGTTTAGTGGGATTACTCCCAAGCAAAGGTGTACAGGGCTGAATTCTGCCTCATGTGTGAAACTAGAAGATGGATATAAAATTCAGACGTAGTATGCAAAGGGATCTTGTAGCACTTTTGAGACTGACTGAGAGAAAGAAGTTGTAGCCTTGATCTCCTTCCTCAGATGCATCTAGGAAAGCTTATGCTACAACTTCCTTCACACAGTTAGTCTCAAAGGCCTACAGGATCCCTTTGCATAGAGGATGGGAAGAAATTCTGGACTACTTAAGGCAGAACACAGTCGGGTATTTTTGTTGTTGTTCATGTGCCTTCAAGACATTTCTGAGTTATGGCGACCCTAAGGCGAAGCTGTCTTGGGGTTTTCTTGGCAAGATGGGTTCAGAAGAGGTTTGACATTGCCTTCCTCCGAGGCTGAAAGAGTGTGACTTGCCCAAGGCCACCCAGTGGGCCGAGCCTGGATTTGAACCCTGGTCTCCCAGTATCCTAGTATCAAACCACTACACCACAATGGCTGTGTGGTGTAGTGGTAGATGCACCTAAATGGTGCCATGCTCAAAGTCCCAGGACCTTCGCATGGAGCTTCCTTTTATGACAACTGGAACAAAAAGAATGTGTAATGTAAGCCACAAATGTTTCCTCTTTTGAGGGACGCCCATCCTAGTGTTAACCCGTTCTTTCACTTCTTCGGATCATCCATTCGGAACACAGAAAGTCACTCACTGCTGGGCAGGAAGAAATCACCGTCGACCCACAACCTTCTTCATTGTGATCTCTTTTAAGCATGCGCTTTTCTAATAGGGCTTCAATAGATTACCATGGATGACCAAAAAGACAGACAAGTGGGTCCTTGAGCAGATCAAGCCAGAAATCTCCCTAGAAGACAAGAGGATCAAATTGAGGCTGTTGTACTTTGGCCACATTATGAGAAAATATGTCTCATTGGAAAAGACAATGATGCTGGGAAAGGTAAAGGGAAGTAGGAAGAGAGGAAGACTACAATGCCAGATGGATGGACTCAGTCAGGGAGGCCATGGGCCTGGATTTACAGGACCTAAGCTATGAGCCAGCGCAGGTTTGCATGTTGAACTACGACCCTGGAAACTAGGGTTCAAATCCCACTAGGTGACCTGGGGCAAGTCACACTCTCTCAGCCTCAGGGGAAGGCAATGGCAAATCTCCTCTGAAGAGGGCTTGCCAGGAAAACCCTGTGACAGGGTAGCTGTAAGTCAAAGATGACTTGAAAGCACACCACCACCAACAACAACAAAAGCAGAGCAGTGAAGGATTGTAGGTGGGGTCTTGGAGAGTCTGAGCCCAGGTCAAAGACTAGACTTTACCGCGGAGCTGTCCAGCAGAGAAAGCTCCTGAAAAGGCCTCCAGATCGTGTTGCTGAGAAGCTCCTTCCCCTACAGTCCTCGCCCTTGGCATGGATGGGGATAATAGTGATGATGATGATGATGATGATGATGATGATGATGATGATGATGATG
>NW_024822659.1:0-1741 GCF_019175285.1 Sceloporus undulatus
TTCATATTAGTATCTTTTTCAGTATTTTCTAAAAAGAAAAATTTTATTTGCTCTTTTAATTTTTTTATATATTCTTCGTTTCCCAGCAACGTATTATCCAATCTCCAATTGTATTCTTTTTCTCTTTGTTCTAATTCTAACCATATTTGATTATGATCTGAATTTTTATTTATTTTTATCTTAGCCTCTTTCACTTCTTTCATCATCTCAGTTGATATCAAGAACATGTCTATTCTTGAGGCAGAGCTGTGCGGAACTGAGAAAAAAGTATGGTCTTTTGATTCTTTATTCTTAATTCTCCAAGGGTCCGATAAAGATAATACATCTAGCATATCAAAAAAATTTTCTGGCAATTTCCCTTGATTCTCTATTATCTTTTTGTTTGATATTCTATCTAACTTTGGATTTATGACTCCGTTCCAATCCCCCATAAATATATGATATTCATATTTCAAATTTGCTATTTTCTTTAATAATTTTCTATAGAATTTTATTTCCCGTTGGTCCATAAATCCCTACTATCAGTGTTTGTTTCCCATTCACCATTGCTTCTATCCCTATATATCTACCCTCCTCATCGTTTATCACCTCTTTTACCGGAATCCTTTTTTTAATATATATTGCTACACCATTTTTCTTCCTTGTGCCTGCTGATATAATCACTTCCCCCAATTTTGGATTTCTTAGATATTTTTCATCTTTTTTCCTTATCCTCGTCTCTTGAATGCTGCAAATATCCCATTTCTGTTTTTCCAATTCATGAAATATCTTTTTTCTTTTATAGCCAGAGTTCATTCCTTTTATGTTCCATGAAAGGAATTTCATTTTTATTATTATTTAATTTCCTTCTTAATATTCTTCTTTTATTTCTTCTTCTTCTTCTTCTACTTCTTCCTCTTCTCTCCCTTTATTATTTTGTTGTTATTATTAATTTTAGTCCTTTACTTCTTGCCACTCTTTCTTTTCTTCAATTGTAACCTCTGCATTTTCCCCCAAGATCCTCAGTTCCTCTTCCCATTCCAAATCTATTCCTCCTGTTGCTCCTGTAGCTTCTATCGGGAGCTCTTCTTGTTCTTCTCCATCTTTTTCTCCCTCTTCCCTCCTTTCCTCTCTTTCCCTTTCTTTCTCTTCATTTTCCTTTTGTCTCTGGACCTGGTCTTGTTCTTTTCTTCTCCTTTCACTCTCTGAGACCTTGTCCATTTCCTCTTCTTCCTTGAACCATTTGTTATAGAAAGTCTTTGCTTTTTCGACTGTGTCTATTTTATAATATCTCTGTTTCCATGTAAAGGAAATTCCTTCTAATGGCTCCCACTTGTATCTTATGTTCTTTATTTGGAGCATTCTTGTCAGATTTGCATAGTCCCTTCTCCTCCTCAACACGTCACCGGGAATATCTTTGAAAATTTGAATTTCATTTCCATCCACCGTAATTTTCTTTTTGTAGCTTTCTTGAATTATTCTATCTTTCACCCTCTCTCTCGTAAAATAAATCACAATGTCGCGTGGCAAATTCCTATTTTTAGCTGCAACTGAGTTTATCCTAAAGATTTTATCCACGTCCAGGTCTAACAATTCTGACTGGCAATCTATCAAGTTCGCTAAGACAGGGACGACTTTGTCATATAAGTTCTCGTTATACTTCTCCTTTAGACCTCTTATTTTAAGGCATTTTCTTCTGTCTTTCATCTCTTTTATTTTGTTTTGATCTTTTTCCTGCATTTGTGTCAAGGTCAATTCCTGC
>NW_024822660.1:0-1741 GCF_019175285.1 Sceloporus undulatus
GCTGTCAGAGAGGAAAGGGTTGCTTCTGCCTCTTTAGGAGAGAGTTAGGAAATAGGGGCACACAGGCGCTTTGGACTGCAGCTGACTTTCTTCTGAACTTCTGTGTCTTTGAACGTATATGACCAAACCCTCTGAAGTCTTTGCTGGCTGCCGAAGAGGAAAGGTTTCACAGCCTCAGAATTTCATTGCTGCCTCACAGCTAGGATGGGGATGTTGGCAGGAGTGGTGCCTCTTTGGAAGCCGCAGGTAAGAAAGGCTGCAGTTGAGTTCGCATCCTTTGGATGCACTTGGACTTCAGGATCAGGATTTCATCCAGTTTCATCACAAGGTCCCCAAAATCCTAACAGGGAAAAAGTGAAGGGAGAAACAAATGGTGAAGATGAAGCATCCTGTAAGTAAGGTATCCTTGACAAATAAGAAAAGAGTTATGGGTTCTGTTTTATTACAGCAAAGGGTAATAAAGGCTGTTCACAAATGTTGACCAGCATGGCATTTGTCAGTTTTATAGATCTGGAGTATCAAATAGAGAAAGTGAGACAAGCTGATTTCTGGTGACTTCTAGAGCCCTTGTGTAGGTGGAAAGAACCAGAGTGATATAGTGGTTTCAGCTCTGGACTATGATCCCCACTTTGCTATGGAAACCCACTGAGCAACCTTGGGCAAGCCATTTTCTCTCAGCCTCAGAGGAAGGCAAAGGCAAATCCCCTCTGAACAAACCTTGCCAAGAAAACCCCATGATAGTTGCGCCTTAGAGTCATCGTAAGTTGGAAACAACTTGAACATACACAACAAAGTGTTGGTGGAGAATTATCTTTTGGAAGAAGACAACTCCACTGTCTTGCCCACGTATGGGCAGCGAAGTCACTACAAGGAAATGTGGCTATGGAGGCCCACTGGGTGACCTTGCGCAAGTCACATCCTCTCAGCCCCAGAAAAGCCAACCATAGGTTGGAAAGAACTTGAAGGCACTCAACAACAACCCTGAGAGAGAGGGCTTTTTGGTTCTGTCCCCTTCTATACTTCTGGGTAACACACTACAACTGATAGACTGCTGTAGATTAGATTCTCAGGGAGGCAGCCCAGAGGCTGTATGTCTGTCTGGTGATGTCTTTAAAGAGTGTCTTATACTTTTGTTTCTTTTGCACTGCAGAGACACCTGGATTACATAATATTTAGCTGGGATGAAAGGAGAGATACATCCCCAATGCCTTCACAAACATCCAAGGAACATCAAGGTGCTCTTTGGCGATGAAACCCACTGGATGACCATGGCCAAGTCGCATGCTTTCAGCATTAGGGGAAGGCAATGGCAAACCCCCTCTGAAGAAACTTGCCAAGAAAGCCCCATTATAGGGTCTCCAGAAGCTGGAAATGATGTGAAAGCACACAACAACAACAACAACAACAACAACATTATTTTTTGGTAAATAATATAAATATTTGCTATTCTTATAAATTGCATATGTTTACTACTAATTGAGTTATCTCATTACTGTATGTATCAAAAATAGCAATAACCTTTTCACAGTTTTATATAGTGGAACAATAATACAATTTATACAATATATTCTATTATTCCATCTACCATCTAGAAAATAATTACACAGCAATGATAATCTCAAAGCAACCACAATGTAAGGCATATCATCCCTGAGGCTTACAATCATATATTGGGCTTAGGTTCAGTATTTTAAATCCTTGGACATCACACCTTATCAATATATGATTGTTCCCTTGGTGG
>NW_024822661.1:0-1741 GCF_019175285.1 Sceloporus undulatus
TTGAGGAACCTCACAACACTAAGGGTTTATGCAGTCCCTCTCCTATTTTCCCCTGGCTTTGAGGTTTCTCCTCAAGGCTTCCAGCTTCAGGCTCAGAGCAAGGGCTGGAGTGGCTCTTCCATTTAAATGTCTCACATGGTTTGCTTTGTTTTGGTTTACCATGTTTTGTTGTATAAATAAAATCTGGACTTGCCTGCTCTCAGATTGCTTGCTTAGGCTTAAAGCCTCCCTTGAAATGCCCCTCTCTTTTTCATGCCTTACTCATTTATTATTTATCTAACCATCTGCTTGAGGGTTGTGCATGTGTGCATATAGCACACTCATCTCCCACAGGAGCAGCGGGTGGGAAAGTCTGCAAATGCAGAGGTGGGATTCCTTATGAATGGGAGACCTCCAAGTCACCCTATCATTTTGGATGGCCTCACGGCAAGCCATTCAAAAGAGGCTTAACTTGCCTCAGACTGGATAGTACTGACAAGTCTTAGCTGTCTATACTGCTGTTGTCTCTGTTGAGATCTTCCACCAAAGTCACCTCACACTGCAGCCGCTGGCCAGGAGCTTTTTGGCACATTTAGGACATTATCACACTAGCCCATTTCTGGCTGCAGTTAACGCTTGCCATAATAAAACGGGAACGTACTGTTTTCTAGGCTGCTATCACCGCACCTCTCTCATTTGCGCAACTGGGGCTGCTGTCGCCACCATTGCGCTCTCTTTGGACCTTATCACACAAGCGAAATCCCGCTGAGAAATGGGGTTTGAAATGGATTTACTTCCCACATTTGCGGTTTTTTTCTATTTAAATCTACTTTAAATCCCGTTTCTTGCTAGCGAGATAAGGCCCATAGTGACCTCTCCCTTAACCCTGCCTGCCTCCCTTATGCCATAACCAGAATGCCTTTAGGTGTTGTTGTTTTTTAATCTACCTTTCCCAAGCAATTCTGGAGCTCTGCAGCTGCGATTTAAGCTCCAGAATTGCAAAAAATGAGGAGGGAGATAGTGAGGGGGGAGTGGGGAGGGAACATCGACAGCATGCGACTTGCAATTGTGCAACTGCCCCGGGAGTGATGTTTTTCACCTGGGAGTTGCGCGATTGCTTAATAACGCATAGGTTTCCTCATGAATGAAAAAGGAACGTGTCGGGGGGAAAGGGCAGGTACGGGTGGGAGGCTTGTCATGATGCGATCAGTATGGCCAAAGCTGCTTCCTTCCCGGTGTTCATGTGGTTTAAAAGCCGCATGCGGTAATATCCTTAGTTTGGCTCCTCAGCAAAAGCCTGCCTGACGTGGGAGACCCTTCCGGCAGCATGCAACCCCACCGTCACAGAAAAGTAGTGCCAATTCCTGTATAATAAAAACAATCTTTTCTCACACAACGTAGGACAACCAAGGTTTCAGGTATTCCACATGTACAGAAGGCCTGTAAACAGCAGTTTAATACTATACCAAGAGACGGCTCTGCAAGTTCCTGACTAGTCTTTTATGATGATGGCTGTGGCTGTGTGCCCCTGCTTGACAGAGCTCAGTCTTCTGTTTAAAGGTATCAGTGTTATGGCAGAAACCAAGGAATTGCTGGCACTTGTGACATTCTAACATTGTGTACATGTTTTGGTATTTATAGTCTACACAACATGGTATTGTTACGTGTTGTTGGTTTTGATGTATGGGATACTGTATTAGATAGATTAGAATAAGGCGCTCCCCCCCTCCAGTTAAATAGCAATGTTAGTCTGCCATAGTTT
>NW_024822662.1:0-1741 GCF_019175285.1 Sceloporus undulatus
ACTGCCCTGGCCCAGTGCTAGGGAATCTTGGGAAATGGAGTTTATTGTGGTACCAGAGCTCTCTGACAGAGAAGGCTCAATGTCTCACAAAACTACATTTCCCAGAATTCCCTAGCACTGAGCCTGGGCAGTTAAAGCGGTCTCAGATTGGATTATTGCTGAAGTGTGTTTTGGACCCAGGTGACCCTTGGAAAGTCACACTCTCTCAGCCTCAGAAGATGGCAATGGCAACCCCTCTCTGAATAACCTGCCAAGGATACTCCATGATAAGGTTGCCTTAGGGTCGCCATGAGTTGGAAACGACTTAAAGACAGGGCGGGCTCTAGATAGGATGTTCAAGAAAAATGGAGGACATGACCAAATAAAAGCCAACAACGTTAATAAAGAAACAATATAAATTCATGTTTCTCAGTCATCCTCAAAATGGAAGACATTTTGACATGTGTACAGCACAACTCCAAGACCCAAATTCAAAACTACAAATTCACTGGGATGAGGAGGAGCAGAGAGGCCTCTGGAGGATTCTGTAGAGGAAGAAGAAGATGAAGAAGAAGAAGAAGAAGGGGCTCCTGAGCATGTGCAGAGGCCTCAGGGGGAGAAGTCACCGGGAGAAAAAGCTCCTGTTTGTACCTTATTATTACTATTACTGTATTAGTATTAGTATTATTAAATTTTATTTATTTATAAAGACATATAAAGGCAGATTTATACAGATGTTTCAGGGAGTCTCTATATTATAGTATCAGGACAAATTTGTTATTAAGGTTGGGAAATCCTGTTTGGGGTCCTTTCCAACTTTTGGGCCCGTTCACCCTCCATTTTGGGTTCCCTGAAAGCCTCAAACTGCCACCTGCCTAGCACTGAGCCAGTGGCAGCCATTTTGTGTTCTGGTGGCCGTTTTGTGCTGCTTGTGACTGTGGGGAATATTGTTCCAGAACCTTCTCTGAGCCTCAGTTGAACAGAGGCTTCTCTTTCTGTCCTGAGGCTCCAGAGAGAGAAGGAGGCCAGGCTCCTTGGGCCAAAAGGAAGGAAGTGTGTCCCTTTGTGCTTCTGGCCCTCCATTTTGGGGAGAAGGAAGGAAGGGGCCTGTGGGATCTGAGGAAGGGAGGCAGGAGACCCAGGGCCAGCTGTGAGGGCTGCCATTGGCTAGAATCCCAGCCCCGCCCATCATCCCTGGCCCTGATTGGCTGGATGCCCAGTCCCTCCCATATCCCACACAGAATGACATCTGCTACGGAAGGCTCTCTTGACCAATCAGAGACCAGGATAAAGGTTCTTCTGGAAGCTTCCGTGAGAAGGAGATATAAGGCCTGAGAGACCAAGAGACAGTTGGGGGAATTGTGTCGGTTGGAGATCGAGAGAGAGAGAGAGAGTTAAAGAGAGGATCTTGGAACTTAGTCTCTGAATTGGATGCTTAGGTGTATTCTTTTAATATATTGTATGAATTGAACATTATATACTTACAAATATTGTACCTGCAAGACTCTTAATATCTTGTAGGACTTATATTTTAGTTATATTTTGCTATTTATAGTAAATATCTCCTTGGAGTATCTACTACTCGACACTCCTTTTACATGTGTCTTGGATCGGTTGATGCTTGGAAGATCAGTAAAGAAGTAGGGAATCTTGGGAAATGGAGTTTATTGTGGCAGCAGAGCTCTCTGACAGAGAAGGCTCAATGTCTCAGAAAACTACATTTCCCAGAATTCCCTAGCACTGAGCCAGGGCAGTTAAAGCC
>NW_024822663.1:0-1741 GCF_019175285.1 Sceloporus undulatus
TCCCTCCCACCATCCCTGGCCCTGATTGGCTGGAATCCCAGTCCCTCCCACCATCCCTGGCCCTGATTGGCTGGAATACCAGTCCTTCCCACCATCCCTGGCCCTGATTGTCTTCTGGCAGCCATTTTGTGTTGCTTGTGACTGTGGGAAATAATGTTCTAGAACCTTCTCTGAGGCTTCAGTTGAACAGCGGTTGCTCTTTCTCCTCCTGAGGCTCAGAAGAGGTTAATATGGAAAGTACTTTGTGGTCCAGGCCTCCGGCCTCTCTGTTTGGGGTCGCTTCCGACTTTGGGGCCCTTTTATCCTCCATTGGGATTCCCTAAAGGCCTCCAACTGCCAACTACAAAGCACTGAGGCAGAGGCAGCCATTTTGTGTTTTGGCAGCCATTTTCTGCTGCTTGTGACTGTGAGGAATAAGATTCCAGAACCTTCTCTGAGGCCTTAGTTGAACAGAGGCCTCTCTCTCTCCTGAGGCTCCAGAGTCAGAAGGAGGCCAGGCTCCTTGGGCCAAAAGGAAGGAAGAGTGTCTCTTTGTGTGTCTTTTGTGTCTCATTTCTGAGAGGGTTTTCTTACACAGCTCTGCTCCTTCTGGGGAACATAGGTTTCAAAAGGGATCAGAAATGGGAGGATAGTTTTAATACAAGCCTTATTCTTCTTCACAAACATTGGGCTTTGGCTTTTAAGAGGAGGCTAGTCCCCCCTCAAAAAGGCCAAAAGTGGCTCCTTTGGGAGGTTTTAAAAGTCTCCCCAGTTTCCTTATTAAGAGATTTTCAGGGAAGAAGGAAGGAGAGAGATCAGAATAACTCATATTACCAAGAATGAAACAAACAAACATAGGAACAAACAACAAGAAGAATATGGATTAGACTGAAATACAAACTACTTTTTTTTAAAGGAAAACCATAATTAGGAGGGTAAAAACAAGACATGGGTGCTTCTACCCTTTTACAACCGACTCTGCACTGCAGAAATAATCCAGTTCTAAAGTGTGTTAACTCTCCTGGCTCCATCCTGTGGAATCCTGGGATTTGTAGTTTGTTGTGGCATGAGAGCTCTCTGGCAGAGAAGGCTAAGTGTCCCAAAGGTAGAATCCCAGGATTCCATAGCGGTTAAAGCAGTGTCAAAGTGCCTTATTTCTATAATGCGGATGCAGCCTTCTTGGGAAAGGGGCTGATGCTGGAGAAAAGCACTGGCAACCTCTGAAGGTTTCAATAGATTATTTATTTATTTATTTATTTATTTATTTATTTATTTATGATGCACTCATCTCACATCTAGCTACGGGGACATAACCAGGGCCCTCTCCAATTCCCCATCCTCTAATCCTCCAACACTCTAAGAAGGCATGGAGTATCTGTTGTGTAGGGGAGCTGCAGTGAGTCTATGCTAGGTCCAGGGGGCTTTGTTTGGTGCAGAGGGAGGAAGGGGATGCCCACCTCTGCATCCGCCCAAAGGAGGCATATGTCACCTGCATATGTCACCAGGAGGATGCTGTTCTCTGTGTCTTTGAGTGCTGCAGGGTTTCTTGCCAAGCCAATCTTAACCTTGGTCCCTTTTCTCAGGAACGTCATCTCGGCCTCCTTGTATACGGCTTTGGGGCCTCTCTTGCTGGAAGTGACCCAAGTGCAAGACCACCAGGACCCCTGCCCACCTGATGGCCAACACAGAGGCCAAGCGGAGGGAGTTGCGCTCCAACAGAAAGGGGACACGGAGGTACAACAACTCTTTGGTGAGTCCCCAT
>NW_024822664.1:0-1741 GCF_019175285.1 Sceloporus undulatus
TATATATATCTGAATGGGAGAAGTATTCTATGTATTCCTGCAAGGGAGAAACATACGCTGTATCCCAGCATAGGAGAATGATTCTATGTATTCCAGCATAGGAGATTGATTCCATGTATCCCACTATGGGAGAATCATTCTATGTATTCCTACATGGAAGAATCATTCTATGAATTCCTGAGTGGGATACTTAAACAATATATTCCTGCATGGGAATGGAGGAATGGGAGAACCATTCTATGTATTCTTACATGGGAGAATCATACTTTCTATTCCTACATGGCAGAATCATTCTATGAATTTCTGAGTGGGATACTTAAACAATATATTCCTGCATGGGAGAACCATTCTATGTATTCCTCCCTGGCTGAATCATTCTTTCTATTCCTACATGGCAGAATCATTCTATGTATTCCTGCAAGGGAGAAACATTCGACGTATACCAGCATGGGAGAATGATTCTATGTATCCCACTATGGGAGAATCATTCTATGTATTCCTACATGGCAGAATCATTCTATGAATTCCTGAGTGGGATACTTAAACAATATATTCCTCCATGGGAGAACCATTGTATGTATTCTTACATGGGAAAATCATTCTATGTATTCCTACATGGCAGAATCATTCTATGAATTCCTGAGTGGGATACTTAAACAATATAATCCTGCATGGGAGAACCATTCTATGTATTCTTACATGGGAGAATCATTCTTTCTATTCCTACATGGCAGAATCATTCTATGAATTCCTGAGTGGGATACTTAAACAATATATTCCTGCATGGGAGAACCATTCTCTGCATTCTTACATGGCTGAATCATTCTTTCTAGTCCTACATGGCAGAATCATTCTATGTATTACTGCATGGCAGAATCATTCTATATATTCCTGCATGGTATATTCCTACACAGGAGAAGCATTCTATGTATTCCTAAATGGCAGAAGTATTCGATGTATCCTTGCATTGGAGAAGAATTCTGTGTATTGCTCCATGGAAGAAACATTCTATATATATCTGAATGGGAGAAGTATTCTATGTATTCCTGCAAAGGAGAAACATACGATGTATCCCAGCATAGGAGAATGATTCTATGTATTCCAGCATAGGAGATTGATTCCATGTATCCCACTATGGGAGAATCATTCTATTTATTCCTACATGGCAGAATCATTGTATGAATTCCTGAGTGGGATACTTAATCAATATATTGCTGCATGGGAGAACCATTCTATGTATTCTTACATGGCTGAATCATTCTTTCTATTCCTACATGGCAGAATCATTCTATGTATTACTGCATGGGAGACTTAATCAAGATTTTCCTAAATAGGAGAAGCATTCTATATATTCCTGCAAGGGAGAAACATTAAATGTATCCCAGCATAGGAGAATGATTCTATGTATCCCAGCATGGGAGACTCATTCTATGTATTCCTACATGGCAGAATCATTCTATGAATTCCTGAATGTGATACTTAAACAATATATTCCTGCATGGGAGACTCATTCTATGTATTCCTACATGGCAGAATCATTCTATTAATTCCTGAGTGTACTTAAAGAATATATTCCTGCATGGGAGAAACATTCTATATATATCTGAATGGGAGAAGTATTCTATGTATTCCTGCAAGGGAGAAACATTCGATGTATCCCAGCATAGGAGAATGATTCTATGAATCCCAGCATCGGAGAATGATTCTATGTATCCCAGCATGGCAGAATCATTCTATAAAT
>NW_024822665.1:0-1741 GCF_019175285.1 Sceloporus undulatus
GAAGGAAAGAGAAGGAAACAATGGAGGATCAAAGATAGTTAAGATGAAAAGGAAAGAAGCAGGAGATGGTTAAGAAGTAAAGGAAGGAATAGGAGAAGGAAAAGATGAAGAAGGGAAATATAGGAGTGGGAAAAGAAAGTGATCATAGAGTAATATTCCCTATGTAAAAACGTATTATTGTAATGATGGGTTCTTTCTCAATACAGTATATCATTATTACTATTTTCTCTTTTTGAATCTCCATTGTAAGCATGTTAATGCATCGAGTATGTAAGTGTGTTATTGTGTATGTTTGGTGTTTGTATATTTGATTGTCTGTTTTAAGTTTCAATAAAATTAATTAAAAAAAAAAAGAAAACCCACTGGGTGACCCTGGGCAAGCCACAGTCTTTCAGCGTCAGAGGATGGCAATGGCAACCACCCTCTGAAGAAACTTGCCAAGAAAACCCTGTGCTAGGTTTGCTGTTGGGTTGCCATAAACCTGACAAGACTTGAAGGCACACAACAGCTACAACAACAACAACAACAACAAAAGGCACTGCCTGAGCCTGCAAGACCTAAGCATGGAGGTCAAGGACAGAGGGTCTTGGGGGAGTGTGGGTGACCAGATGCCTTAACCACAAAGGAGGACAAGGCACCAATAATGCAGGATAGGCAAGAAAAATGTAGGACATTCCAACCCAGACCCGCACAACTTGGCAGTAGGTAGGGGCCAAAACTGAAATAGGCTAAACTTCTTCAGGTCACAGATAGGTTTTAATTAAATATTAATTAATAATATTATTATCAAATATTATTATTGCTATTAATTCCATTCTCCTCCTCTGCCTGGTAGAGAAAGCTGAGCAGCAGAGGAGCCTTGGAAGCTGAGCGTTTGCCATTCCCCCTTCTCTTTCTCATGACCCACTCCTCAAGAGAAAGCCAAGCAGTCCTTTGAAGTGGTTTCACATCCTTGCAGGCCACCCGAAATCCTTTGGCAGGCTGTATGAGACTCCCGGGCCATATGTTGCACAGTCCTGTTCCAACCTGATAGCTAAAAACCCTCATATCAATATAAACATGTGCTTCTTCATCACACTTAAAATGGAGGATGCTTTGGAATCCTCTCTTGGGCAAAGGGCTTAAATATATGATGCGTCCTAGAAAAGGAGGGTGTGCCTGATCACCAGAAAGTAGAGGACAGGGCCTGAGGAGGGAGGCTGTGGACAGGGGCAAGGGAGATTTGGGAGGCACTTCATCCACAGGGCCACCATGAGTTGGGGTCCACTTGACGGTAGTTAACAACAACAAAGTTTGTTGTGGGGTTTTCGGGCTATGTGGCCATGTTCTAGAAGAGTTTATCCCTGACATTTCGCTTGCATCTGTGGCTGGCATCTTCAGAGAATATACACTTGTCCCTCCAAATTCGCTAGGGTTAGGTGCACAAGACCCCCACGAATATGGAAAAACCGCAAACAACAAAAACACCATGTTTTTACCCGAGAGGACACCTCTCTAGGAATCTCTAGGTCCTCTGGTGCAACTCTGTGGTCAACATCCAACAGACACTGGCCCGGTACATACCGCCAATAAGCAGCGTACCAGGGCCAGTTCTAGGGTTAGGGACTGCGCGGCAACCACAGTCCTTAACCCTAGAACGTAATGGCGGCGTAACATTGGTGCCGCCCTGTGTACACAGGCACCGCCATTGTTACGTAAGCGCTGTGTGGCATATGCACATTGCCACACGATGCTTATGTAA
>NW_024822666.1:0-1741 GCF_019175285.1 Sceloporus undulatus
CCCCTGGAGGGTGGAAGCTCCGCCCCAGCATGCAGCCCCGCCCCCGGAGGGTGGAAGCTCCACCCCTCGGCTTCGGCCCCCCAACTTATCTGAGGGACACCTACCCGGCCCCCGGCTCCAAAAGGTTGCCTACCCCTGTTTTATAGTATTATTTCCTATTAGAGACAGAAACACTATTTAAATTCAACTGCTGTAGGGAAATGTTTGAGGTGAGGTATGGAGCCCCCATAACAAACCTTACTATAAGAGTCTTCATTATTATCTTTCAACAGGATCAGAATATATTTTCATTAAAAAGGTTTTGGTAAGATGGTCAGTTTTTAAACTTCCGGTGTTTGTGTGAGCTGAGGCATCTTTCTGTGGCATCCTGTTTCTAAAAATATTAAAGTAGTGGTTCTAGTAAATGTCCTTACAGTAAAGAATATTCACTTCCTTCATTCTTTAAGAACAATTTTAAAGTAGACATTGGTCCTTTATAAATGGCTTTCTTTATAAATTACTACGAATGCCAAGAAGGCTAGGCATCAGTAGGAGATGAATATCTAACTTGGAATATAGTACTAAAGCTAAGCAGCTAATTCACTTCTGGAAATGCTAGTATGAGCAAGGTAAAATGCTGCAACTTCTTCAGTCTGCTTCTGTCACAATCCTCTCAAGCACTGTTTATTTCATAGCACACTTGCCTTTCTCAAAAGCCACTAGCTTATAAAACACAAAAGAACAGCCCAACTCTGCTGTGTGTTCACAACACAAAGAATTCAAAGTCCTCCTGAGACAAGGCACTTCCCATCTGTGACCTGACTTGAATTCTTCAGGAATAGCCTCATGGGTCTAGTTCAAGCCAGGAGAGAGTCCTGCTCTGTGAAGTAATTCACATTCCATACACTTTCTCTCTGCTAAATCCATCAGAATTGATTTCAGAATTACAGTAACTCAAGATACATCTGCAATCTAAATTTGATTTTTAAAAGTATCTATTCGTACCCATTAACTTAATGAAAGCAGCTTCAGAAATTCCTGCGGGAAAAAGCTCTGGACAAGGAAAACTATTGTATTATTAACTTGAAATTTGTAACAACTAAGTTGTATTTGCGATTGTATGCATGCATGTATTCATAAGCCTGGGATTCCTTTTTGTAGACAGTTTTAATAGGTTACTGAAGAAGACACTGTAAGGCTGAGTCTAGGAAGCAAGTGTGCTGATCTAACATTTCAAATGTTACAAATAGCATTAGAAAAACTTGGCATATGCAATTCACCTTTATGAAGGAAGTATTTCTGTACATTAACATCATTCACCAGATTGTCCAAGATTTGATCAATACAGAGTGCTTCCTTTAATTCATGGACTAAGAAGGAACCAAATTTTCCTTTCAGTTAAAGATATCATCAATGAGCTACAACCAATTCTGGAGAATAACACTGCCTTCTCACAGGTTCTGGGAGGTAGGACTTTATCAACCTACAGACAGCTTCCAAATCTTTAACAAATACTTAGGATACATGACATGGATGGTAATACAAGGAGAAGACCTTGCAACAAACAAAGATGCCAACTCTGTCCCCAAATCTACTCTGGGAGCAATATTACAGAGGCCAATAACATCAACCACAACATCAGAGGTGTACATACTTGCTCTTCCTCCAATGGGATACAGGCCATCATACACCAGCAATACACTTTACATTAAGCAGATAGGACAGTCTACAGCAGGGGTAGGCAACCTTTTTGAGCCGGGGG
>NW_024822667.1:0-1741 GCF_019175285.1 Sceloporus undulatus
TCATTTTAAAGGTGAATGGTTTATTATTATTATTATTATTATTATTAGGGAAACATTCAAGAGCAAGGCTCCCAAAAACTGGTGGACCTTTGCCTCTGGGTTCCCAGGAGAACAAAGAAGAAGCAGTGGCCAGTGGGCTTTCCAGAAGAAGGCTCCCAGAAGGTCCATGCCTGGCTTCAGACAGCGGCTTTTTCCCAGTGTCCCTCTCTTGATCTTCCATTGAGGCCAATGCTGCTAGAAAGCCTTACAGCTGGATGGAGGAGGAGGAAAAAGGGCCCTTGGCTTTGCCAAGCGAGGGATGCCTCTGCACTTGGCACTTCTGTGTGTGTGTGTGTGTGTGTGTGTATATATATATATGTATATATATCAGAGGTCTGCGTATAGGGTTGCCATTAGTCCGGACCTCCAAACTGGGACAAATGTAGGACAAAATTTTCAAATGTAGGACCTTTTTTTTTTTTTTGGTCCTACATTTGAAAAAAAGCCTCACTGAGGGGAGGATTCCTTCTCCTCCTGCACTCCGTTGCAAGCAGCCCAGGCGTAGAAGGAATCCACCCCCAGGGAGGCTTTCTTTTCCCCCTGGGCTCCATTTTTGCCAATGGAGCCCAGGGGGGAAAGAATCCTTGCTGAGGAGAGGATTCCTTCTCTGCTTGGGCTCCGTTCTCACCAAGGACAGAGCCCAGGCGGAGAAGGAATCCTCCCCTCAGGGAGGCTTTCTTTTCCCCGCCTGGGCTCCGTTTTTGCCGGCAGAGCTCAGGCGGGGAAAGAAGTCTGGCCTTGGCAGGCGAGGCTTCTTTCCCTCCCTCGGCTCCAGCAGAGCCAAAGAGGGGAGGGAAGCCCCCCGCCAAAGGAGAGGCCTACAGAGGCCTCTCTCTCTTTCCCCCGCCACCACTGTTGCACACTTTGCAACAAAGCCTGGGGGCGGGGGAAATCCCGGGGGCGCGGCCAACCCGGGGCGGGACCGTGCGGACCCGCCCAAAACTGGGAAAGTCCCGCCCACAGGCGGGATATGGCAAGCCTATCTGCATAGATAGATAGATAGATATAGATATAGATGTGTGTGTATACACGCACACACACATATATACAAACATGCATGCATACTTTTGCTCTGTGTATAATACATATACATATATATATATACACACACACACACACACACACACACAGCAGAAGTATGAGTTTGGGTATATATGTGTGAGTGAGTGTATATATATATAATGCACACTTCCGATTTATCTATCTATCTATCTTGATATATAGACACACATATACACAAACACACAGGATAGGATAAGATAGGATTCCCAACTGGTTGACGGAAACTGGAATGTCTATAGCTGATCTGAAAGTGTATTTCAAATTCTTTTGACAGTTTTTAAAAACTGTACTGTGCAAGTATTATTTTATCTTACTACTCTGTGTGTGTGTGTGTATATATATATATGTGTGTGTGAATATATATATGTGTTTATACACACACACACACACACACACACACACACACACACACATATATACTGGTAAAAACATTTGTAAGAAAGGGGTTGGTGACTTGAATGTCAGTGTCAGGGGTCTTGGAAGACACTTCCCATCATCCTCACAAGGCACAGCATGTCGGGGGTTGGAGGACACTTCCCATCATACCCAGACCATGCAGAGGTTGGGAGAGGTCTCCCTGCAGCCTGTCTGCACCCTTGGCCCCCTCAAGCCCCTTTCTGGACATTCCCAGAATCCTTGA
>NW_024822668.1:0-200 GCF_019175285.1 Sceloporus undulatus
TTAGGGCTTTATAGGTCATAACCAACACCTTGTATTGCGCCCGGAAGTGAATAGGCAGCCAGTGCAGATCTTTAAGCACAGGTGTTATATGGCTGGCCCTGGATATGCCAGTGACCAGTCTGGCTGCCATGTTTTGTACCAATTGTAGCTTCCAGGTTTGGTACAAGGGTTGCCCCATGTAGAGCGCATTGCAGAAATCC
>NW_024822668.1:300-1741 GCF_019175285.1 Sceloporus undulatus
CTGGTGTTATATGGCTGGCCCTGGATATGCCAGTGACCAGTCTGGCTGCCATGTTTTGTACCAATTGTAGCTTCCAGGTTTGGTACAAGGGTTGCCCCATGTAGAGCGCATTGCAGAAATCCAATCGAGAGGTTACCAGAGCATGTACTACCGTTTCAAGGTCCCCCTGGCCCAGGTAGGGACGCAGCTGACGTATCAGCCGAAGCTGATAACAGGTGCTCCTGACCATCGCATCCACCTGAGATGTAAGAGTATATAATAATAAAGTATAGTAGACTTTTGCATGCATTGAATGATCTCTTACTTTTCAAAGGTCTCATCTTCCAAGCACTTCTAAGGAAGGGACAATAAGACAAAGCAATATGGGACATTACAAAAGGATACCACTCTGTTCATGTGGTCTTGAGAGTGTGGGAAATGCAAAAATGCTCAGCATTGAAAGAGTTAAATGTCTCTTAGACTGTGCACCAGTGACAGGTTTAAATAGTGTCCAGTGCTCTAAAGTCTACTCACATTTTAGACATCTATCCTAACCTTTTTGAGATAAGGATTAATATTCTAAAAGGGATCATTGCATTTCTTCTCTCTGCACTCACTTTATCAATTCACTGCCACAGAAGTCAAACTAGCTTTTCTCCTGTCCTTGCTTAGCCTAGCTTAGCACCCTTAACAAGTTTATGTAATAAACCTTTAATTTGTTTTCCATAGCCATTGCTGTCTTTGCTCCTTAATTCTAAAAGCTAACTGCTGTACATACTCACTTTCTACCAGACAGCATTACATACTTTTACCATAGTTCCCTCATTGCTCATTGGAATGTGGCACAGAAGTACAATTTAAACACAAAAGAGTAATGCATGATATTTATAGTGCCCACTGTCAAGAAACAGCATCATTAAGGCATACCACGATGGTGATGCCTTTGTAACCAAGGGTAGTATTAGATGCTGGCTTATTTCTCAAATACCTGTCTCCAAGTTCATTGATACAATGCAAGGTAGATACTGTAGTGTAACGGGAAGATTTAGGCTGCATCTGCACTGAAATAATCCAGTTCGACACCACTTTAACTTCCATGGCTTAGTGCTATAGATTTTGGGGATTGTAGTTTTGTGAGACATTTAGCCTTCTCTGTCAGAGAGCTCTGGTGCCACAATAAACTACAGATCCCAGAATTCCATAGCATTGAGCCATGGCAGTTAAAGTGGTGTCAAACTAGATTATTTCTGCAGTGCAAATACAGCCTTAGTCTATCATCCATTTGCTCAGCATTTTAACAAAAGATACAACGGTTTACAATGGTTATTTTCTGACTGAATGCAACAAATCCCCCCCCCCAACCGCCGTTTTTATGGAACAAAGATGACTTAACACAACATATTTTCTTACTCTCGCACACTGACCAAGGTTAATTGCCTGTTCCACACATATCCAAATCTAC
>NW_024822669.1:0-1741 GCF_019175285.1 Sceloporus undulatus
ATAATAATAATAATGATGATGTTGTACCTGGTTATTCCATGTTTGGGACTTGGGTACCATAATAATAATAATAATAATAATGATGATGATGATGATGATGATGATGATGATGATGTTGCACCTGGTTACTCCATGTTGGGTACCTGGGTGCCATAATAATAATAATAATAATAATAATGATGATGATGATGTACCTGGTTACTCCATGTTGGGTACCTGGGTGCCATAATAATAATAATAATAATAATGATGATGATGATGATGATGTTGTACCTGGTTATTCCATGTTGGGGACCTGGGTGCCATAATAATGATGATAATAATAATAATAATAATAATAATAATATTCCATGTTGGGTACCTGGGTGCCATAATAATGATAATAATGTCGCACCTGGTTACTCCTTGGTGGGGACCGGGGGGGGCCATAATAATAATAATAATAATAATAATAATAATAATAACAACAACAATAATAGTAATGTACCTGGTTACTTCCTGGTGGGGACCTGGATGCCATAATAATAATAATAATAATAATAACAACAATAATAGTAATGTACCTGGTTACTTCCTGGTGGGGACCTGGATGCCATAATAATAATAATAATAATAATAATAATAATAATAATGTTGTACCTGGTTACTCCATTTTGGGAACCTGGGTGCCATAATGATAATGATAATAATAATAATAATAATAATCTTGTACCTGGTTATTCCATGTTGGGGACCTGGATGACATAATAATAATAATGATGATGATGTTGTACCTGGTTATTCCATGTTTGGGACCTGGGTACCATAATAATAATAATAATAATTATAATAATAATAATGATGATGTTGCACCTGGTTACTCCTTGGTGGGAAACTGGGTGCTATAATAATAATAATAATAATAATAATATTATAATAATAATACCGGGGGCCATAACAACAACAACAACAACAACAACAACAATAATAAAAACAACAATAATAATAATGTATCTGGTTACTTCCTGGTGGGGACCTGGATGCCATAATACTAATACTACTACTACTACTAATAATAATGTTGTACCTGGTTACTCTATGTTGGGAACCTGGGTGCCATAATGATAATAATAATAATAATAATAATAATAATAATAATAATAATAATAATCTTTTACCTGGTTATTCCATGTTGGGGACCTGGGTGACATAATAATAATAATAATAATAATAATAATAATAATAATAATGATGATGTTGTACCTGGTTATTCCAAGTTTGGGACCTGGGTAGCATAATGATGATGATGATGATGATGATGATGATGATGATGATGATGATGATGATGTTGCACCTGGTTACTCCTTGGTGGGGAACTGGGTGCCATAATAATAATAATAATAATAATAATAATAATGATGATGATGATGATGATGATGATGATGATGTTGTACCTGGTTATTCCATGTTGGGGACCTGGGTGACATAATCATAATAATAATAATGATGATGTTGTACCTGGTTATTCCATATTTGGGACTTGGGTACCATAATAATAATAATGATGATGATGATGATGATGATGATGATGATGATGATGTTGCACCTGGTTACTCCATGTTGGGGACCTGGGTGCCATAATAATAATAATAATAATAATAATAATAATAATAATAATGATGTACCTGGTTACTCCATGTTCGGTACCTGGGTGCCATAATAATGATGATGATGATGATGATGATGATGATGATGATGATGA
>NW_024822670.1:0-1741 GCF_019175285.1 Sceloporus undulatus
TTTTTCATACTTTGGAACTTTTTTTCCCCCCAGAAAAAGTTATTTGTGAATGAAGTTGTTTTTTGTGTAAACCCAAATTCTTTGCCCAAACCCAACATTTTGAGCAAAAAACAATGTATTGTGCACAAAACACACTTCTTTCCTTTGCAAAATTGCGGTGGGGGGCAATGTTAAAAACAAGGTTTGAGACAAACTCCCCCCCCCCCAAAAAAAAAAAATCTGAAATGAGCATTATGTGATGAAGTGTCTCAGTGCCTTCAGACAATATTTTTTGCTGAGGAAGAGAAAAAGTTTGGTCAGGGATGAACATGTTAGTTAGTGCATCACATTTGACTCATCCAGAAGTACAAGGCAACCTAGAGAGGCATGACTGATCAGCCATTATTGTGGTCACTAATGCGTCACCACAAAATGAGCAGATATATCAAAAGAGAGGGAGGGAGGGATAAGATAATACAGATATCCATAAAATATGTGTATATACTAGTGTATTGAATTGATGCACATTGAGAAATATTTGCTACCTATCCATAGAAATGCAAGCCATCTTACCAGAATGTGCAAATCAATGATCTGACCTGTGTGTCATCTCAGAACATGGGGAAATTACCTGTTTACACTACAACTTTCAGAAGCCTTCCACAGCACAGCTGCTGGGATTTGTAGTCCAAAAAGTAACTTCTATGCTCTATCACCATCCAGGAATAATATGCTGAAGTACAACTTCCAGGCCTCTATTCTTTTTCCTTATCCTCTGAAGGCCTCTGAAAGAGAAGACTGTCCATTGTTAAAGTAGGATACATGGCCTCACCAGCAACTTCTGTGTGCTTGTGCTGTTGAGAGGAGGAATTTAATTGTGTCTATGCATAACCTGCTCAACAAACAGCACAGCATTGATATGGGAGAGGGTTGCACAGGAGATGGGGAAGTGCCATGTTCTCATCAAAGAGTTACAATCTGAGAAAAACTGTTTGGTGTCTAATTTTTTTTTTAAAAAAAATGGGAATAAGAGGCTTTCTTATCTGGGGGAATGTACTTTCTTTTTCTGCCCAGTGGCTATTTTTAAGCAGCATGTGGGAATGGAGCAACTATTCCTGATTTTACAAGATAAGAGGAACTGTATCCAGATTTCTTTCTCAGCCAAGCAGAGTAATACTTATCCTGAACATCACAATAAGCAGGAGGCTTTTTATAGTGTGCAAATCTACCTTCACACATGGATATTGCCAGATGTAAAATGACATCCATAGTACATCCAACTCTTTAATTCACAGCTGGCCAGGAGATATGCTATGACGCCAAAACAAAGATGGAGAATATGCTACTGGCCAGGTTTCATTGCACTGCAGCTCTCATCAGCCTCAGCTTGAACACCCAATGGTAAGGGATTATGAAAGTTGTAGTTCAACAGCACCTGTAGTTGTAGTCCAACATGCCTTGGTCAAAAATTAAGAATGGTTCACAGCATCCGTGGTTAAGGTTCAGTGAGAATTTCAGTTCAGTTCATTTTCTAAAGACATATATTAAGCAAAAGTCTCAAATTCCTTGACATCTGCAAAGACCTTGAGATGTTAATATGCAAATACGAGAAATAATTTGTCTAAATCCAAGGTGCTGAGTGTTTAGCTCTTAAAAGATTGGCTTTGAATTTCTGTGGATTCAGCCATATTAATGCTGAGTTATGATTGCTACTCTTTGTTTTCCTGAAAGGTTCTTCATCTTTAACACCTATATCACAGGC
>NW_024822671.1:0-1741 GCF_019175285.1 Sceloporus undulatus
TTAAGCAAAGATGGCTAAAATCTTTCAGGGGGACAAAAGTGTTAGAAAGATATTTACTAAGGTGATGTGTAGGAATAGCTGTGTTGACTAATTAGTATATTCAAACAAATATCCACCCAACAGTGATACCTTTATTGGCCAACACAGCGCCGCAGAACCGAAGAAGTGCCATATAGCAATGGCTATCGCGCCCTTTCCAGGGCACAAAAAAGCTGTTTTTTGCTGCTCCTTTTCATGCACTGGAAAGGCTGGATTGGGGCCACGGCATGTGGTTTGTTTGTAAAGCCCCTAAGATACTCTCCCATTATCTTAACTAAGGACAGATACAACAAAGTGCAGGTATTTTACTAACATCGCCCATTTTTTTCCTGTTTGGTATATAACAACTTACCTGATGAAGAAGCTAGTGGAGCTTCAAAAGCTTGCAACAGGTATATTGTGTATTTCGGTTGGCTAATAAAGGTATCACTGTTTGGTGGGGTTTTGTTTGAAATTACTAAGGTGATCTTCAAGATAATCTCAAGGAAGGAAAGGGGGACTTCTGGCCTAGAGAGTGCTGACTAAGTGGGACTCACTCTCTGAAGTTATTGCTCCAATATGAGATAAAACCATCTGAAACTGGTGTTAATTGGCATGGTTTCCCGCTTACAATGCCTAAATATATGTACAGATCTGAAAGTGCAGATGTTTCTTAAGAGACTCGTTGTACCTTAAAAAGTGGATTTTGGCCTCATCAGGACACATACAGGTGCATATCTCAAAGGGAGATACTCTGGTGCTGAGAAGGAAGAAAATTTATAGAACTTCTATTGCCATTATTTCAAGTCTCCTTAAGATCAATGAGGGCTGTGGCAGGCCTCTATCTGCATCAGCTCTCCCTCAAGACCAACTGAAACCCCACCTTAGCAAACATCTGAGACTGACATAATCACTTTTCTTCCCTGAATGATTTTTACATTCTTTGCAAGATATGAAAGAGCTTCCTATTGTTCTAGACTAGAGCCATTGAACCATGGAACTGTAGAGTTGGAAAGCAGCACAAGGGTAAAACCCCCTGTCAATGCAGGAATCTACAACTCAATCATTCCTGAGAGGTGACCATTCAACCTCTATTTAAGGACGAGAGAGAGAGAGAGAGAATCCCCACTTTTCAAGGAAGCTTTTTTGCTGGGTGGGAAATACATTTTGCATTTGTAGTTCAATGCTATGTTCAGAAGTCCCACTGAACACAATGGAATTTCCTTCCCTGTAAATGTGCAAAGGACTACTGACTTTATGTCATAATTCCACCCCGCGTTTCCTTTTGATAGGAAGCCCATAGCTAAGGACAAGACAATTTCCTCTGGACTGGATAAAAGGTCTGCCAACTTCACAATATTGGCCAACCAGATGCATATGAGAAGGCCACAGATAAGACATGACAACAATGGGAGGTATGATACAATCAGTACAAAAAACAGCAGAAGGGTGATGTTTAAATATCAGCACAAGCTCTGTGGGTGGCTTAAACCATAGATAAGGTAGTTCAACATTTAATCAATCAATCAATCAATCAATCAATAATTGTAAAAGGACAAATCAGGGCTGAAAGGAAGGATCCCCATGAAGCCACTTGTTAAGGCCAAACTACAGCACTAAAAAAATCTTTAAAATTCTGAGCCCAGAGCTTAGAATCATTATTTAAAAGATTAGCATGCTAAGTCGGTGGTCATTAAAGTTTATGAAAAACTAGTAATGTACT
>NW_024822672.1:0-1741 GCF_019175285.1 Sceloporus undulatus
CTCTAGTCTCTCCCTCTCTCTCTCTCTGGGAGTAGGGAGTGGGGAAGGAGGAGGATGTCCTAATGGCCTTCTTGGGGCTCCTGCTCCTGTCTGCGCGGGAAGAAGAAGAGGAGGAGGAAGAGGAGGAGGAGGAGGAGGCCATGGCCAGGAGCCCCAGCTGTCCCTCAGGCAGCCCTCCTCCGAGGCGGGTAGCGGAGCTGCCCAGAGCCCTCTCCTTGCCGGGGCTGGTGCTGAGGCGGTGCTGCTGAGGGCTGGGGCCCCTTCCTGGGTGGGCTCCGCAGGGGAAGGAGACCCCGGCCACTAGCCCCCGGCCTTCCTCCCTGGGAGGGGGCTGTCCTGGTGGGGCTGGCCGAGGGATGGGCTGCGCCCCCAGCATCCACGTCTCCCAGAGCGGCGTGATTTATTGCCGGGACTCGGAGGAGTCCACTTCCCCGCAGCAGACCGCCGGCGCTCCGCTCTCCCAGGCCGCAGGGGCGCCCCCCCTCCGCCTCCGCCTCCGGCCCCGGGGCCCCTTCCTCTTCTTCCTCCTCCTCCTCCGCCGCCGCCGTCCTCCGCGGGGGCGCCCTCTTCCTCCAGAGCGAGGCCCAGGCGGGGGGCCCTCCGGTGCTCGCCTACCAGAGCCGCCCTCCGACGCAGAGCTGCTGCCCCCACCGACGGCAAGGAAGCGGCCCCGAGGCAGCAGCCCCGGGCGGAGGAGGAGGAGGGGTCGAGGCCCAGACCCAGACCAGCCAGAGCAGCCTCAAGGTAAAGCCCCCCACCCCCGGCTCCGGCGTCCCCTCCCTCCCTTCATTCATTCGCCGGGAGCAGGTGGCTTCCTCGCAAAGGAGGACAAGGCACCCCCAAAATGGAGGACAGCCCCCTCGCCCCCCTCCATTTCAGCCTTCCCTCCAGGAGGACTCCCCAAATACCCTCCCTTTTGGAGCATGGGTTTATTATCGCTCTGATTGCGAGAGAGAGAGAGAGAGATGCTGAGAGTGGAGGGCATTTGGGCATTTTGGGGCAGAAGGTGGAAATGTGGGCCATGACAAAACAAACGCTGAAGACCCTCCTAGAGTGACATGTGTCCCCAAATCCCCAAATGCCCTCCATTCTTCGCATGGCTAAGGAGCGTGCCTTTATTACTATCGAGGAGTGTTTTTAGCAATGAGTACCATGGCTTTATGAGTGTTTTTAGCATTTATCTTGACATGGCCTACATTTCCACCTTCTGTCCAGGAGGAATCCCAAAATGCCCTCCATTTTTCGCGTGACTGAGAAGCATAAATTGGGTGTCTTCAAGTCCTTTCCAACTTATGGTGTCCCTAAGGTGAAGCTATCATGGGGCTTTCTTGGCAGGTTTCTTCAGTGTGGGGTTTGCCCTTGCCTTCCTCTGAGGCTGAGAGAGTGTGACTCTCCCAAGGTCACCCAGTGGGTTTCTGTGGCCAAGCTGGGATTCGAACCCTGGTCCCTTGGTCTCCTAGTCCAGTGCCCACACTACTATACCATGCTGGGTCTCTGAATATACATTTATATTAGCGTTTCTCACTTTTATGTTGTCATGCCCTACATTTTGTGGTGCCTCGTCCTCCTTTGGGGTTAGGACATCTGGTCACCCTGAACATAGCACGGAAGATGTAGGACATGACCAAAGGATAGCTACAAAACACACATATCAATATCAATGCATGCTTCTTAGTCATTCGCAAAATGGAGGACCTTTTGGAATTCCTCCTGGAGAGAAGGCTGGAATGTGGGACTGACT
>NW_024822673.1:0-1741 GCF_019175285.1 Sceloporus undulatus
ACCAGGAGAAAAAATTAAGACACATCAAACAGAAACACTTTGAGAATGCTAATAAACCTGGGAAATGGTTATCATGGAAACTGAAAAAGGAAAAGGGGAAACAAATCTTTTCAAGTGTTAAAGAAGGAGACAAGATTTATTCCAACCAAAAACATATGAAAGAATGTGTATATAAATATTTCACAAATCTATACAAAGAAGAATATATTTCCCAGGAGAGGATACAAGAATCTTTGGACAGACAAGATGTAGTAAAGATTGATGAAGAACAGAGTATCGAACTCAATAAACCAATAACGGCTCCTGAGGTGCTAGAAGCAATCAGTAAAACTAAGGCACCCAAAGCGCCAGGGCAAGATGGCCTAAGCGCAATATATTACAAGATCTTACAGAAAGAGCTAATTAAACCCTTGTAGAAATCATGAATAGAGCCTCACAAAGAAGAACGCCTGACCCTTGGAAGATAGCTGATTTTGTACTGATTCCTAAAGAAAGTAAAGGAGCTGCTGGAAGTCAAAAATTTCAGACCCATTTCTCTCCTTAACAACGATTATAAAATCTTTGCAATGGTCTTAGCAGAAAGATTTTTAAAAACCCTACAAAATATCATAAACGGAGACCAAAGGGGCTTCCTCCCAAAAAAGGCCCTTAGAAACAACAAGAGAAATTTACTAGATATTATAGACTTCTATGAGAAGAAAACAGATAAAAAAGCAGCTATGATTTTTCTTGAGGCCAAAAAGGCGTTTGATGAAGTTAATTGGAACTTCATGCTGGAAACCTTAAGAAAAAAGGTTCTAGGAGATAACTTTATCAGCTGGATAGACGCAATCTATAGAAAACAAACAGCGAGACATTATTAATGGGGGGAAAGCGAAGGCGTTACCTGTAATGAGAGATACCCCTCTCACCTTTGTTATTTATGGCCACTTTAGAGACTCTGAGTCCTAGCATTAAAGAAGATAAGAAGACCAAAGGCCTGGAAATAAAACAGGAAGAGTACAGACATAAACTATAAGCGGACGATGTGGTGATATACTTATCTGACCCAATAGAAAGTGTTAATCCCCTGCTTTATAAATTAAAGGAATACGGACAGCATTCAGGTTTCCGGATTAACAGGGATAAACATTTTACCAATGGATTTAACAAAAGAAGGATCAGGAAAATCTTCAAGAGGCGACTGGCTTTAAAGTAGGAAAAAAGCCAAATGTCTAGGTGTTGAGTTCACCTCTAAAAACCGAGACCTCTTTAAAGACAACGACAAGAAAATATGGGGTGATATCAACCAAGATCTCAATAGATGGGCTAAACTCAACCTATCCCTCTTGGGAAGGATTGCGGCAGTTAAAATGAACGTACTGCCTAAATTACTATTTTCATTTCAGACTATACCTATCCTTCTTAATGACAAACCATTTTGAGAACGGCAGAAGGACCTGCAAAAATCCACCTGGGAAGGGAAAAAACCTAGATCCAGATTTAAATCTCTTATAGATGATGTAATGATTCACAATCCTCTCTTCTATTTTGACCCGACGCTTCTTTGGGTGTTTGAAGGACAGTCGTGTCGATGGATTTTAAAACACAGACCAAGCGGCTGGTTAAACAAGAATATAAGTTTATTTTAAAAACAGAATAGGCAAAGGTATCTTTGAGATGGAGTTGTTACTATGTCTTCTTTTGTTACATATATACAGGGCTGGTTTTAACTCTATAGCAACAACAACAACAACAACAA
>NW_024822674.1:0-1741 GCF_019175285.1 Sceloporus undulatus
TGTTTTGGTTGTAGAAAGTGATAAGGGAAAGTTTGGAATGTAAAGTGACCCCCTACACATTCCTGCGCCATTTTCACCTGGGAACGGGCACAGTTCGTCTGCTCCTGGCACAGCTGTGTGGCGGCTCCCCTTTGCACCAAGGCAGGATGGCTCAGCCATCCACCAGCACCCCCAAAAAAGGCAGGGGGACGTCTTGGTCTCATACTGAGACGGCTGACCTGATAGCTATATGGTCCCAGCCAAACATTTTGCAGAAACTGGAGCAGTCCTACCTGAATGCTGACACATATCGAGAAGTGGAAGAAGCCATGAAAGTCAAGGGCCACAACAGAACCTTGGAGGAGTGTCGCCGAAAATGCAAGTCGCTGACATGTCAATACAAACAATACAGAGACGCCCTGGCCAGAGGTACTACGAAGGGCCCCCCCCCCCGCCCTTTTACAAGGAGCTGCATGCTTTCATTAAAAGTGATGGAAGCATCAGACCCCACAGACTAGCCACCAGTGGGGAGCGCGTGAGGGTCCCGGCGGGCCATCCAGCCAGAGCCGAGCCTGTGGTGGTGGAGGAGGAGCAGGAGGAGACCCCGGAGCTTGAGTGTGCCCAAGACCTTTTGATGCCCCGTCAGGGTAAGATGTGCCAGGGCCCCTGGGGAGAAGGGAGGGGGAAATGGGACAAGGGGAAGATGTGGCCCCAGGGTGGGCACAGGCCAGAGATGACCCTTGTCCCTTGTCATATAGGTGAGGAGCAGGAGGAGGAGGAGGAGGAACACCCCGACTCAGGTGATTCTTCCAGCAGCCAGAGACTTCTGGACCCCCGCGCCCTGCTCAGACGAATGTCTGCTGAGGCCGGGAGCTCCAGAAGGAGACCACCATCTCGTGCTGGGTCCTCTTCCACGACCAGCATCTACCGTGACCGCTCACCTGTCTCCCGGTCCAGTGCACCCGCCAGCGATGGCAGTGAGACCGAAGAGAGTATGCAAGGTAAACCCTATATTTATGTTTATAACTGCATGGCTCAACTGCGCAATTGTGGCATGTCTCTTTCACTGCTTACTGTGCTGGTATGTTTGCAAGGTTGCTGTGTAAGTAGGATTGTGAGTGTCCCTGGCATGGTCATGTGCTGCATGTGTCCCACATTCCTAAGGCACCCCTCCCTTGCATGTAAATCTCTCCTTTCCCAACGCCCTTAGTTTGAAGCTCTACCCTTTGCCACAGCTTTGAGTGAGAGTTCCTGCATGGCAGAATGAGGTTGGACTAGATGGCCCTCAGGGTCTCTGCTAACTGTAGGCTTCTATGACTCTCTGCTTATATGTCCCATAGTAGGAGGATGAACTGAAGCAGAACAAGAAGGGGAAGGAGAAGGAGAACCTCCTCCAGCTAATCCGATAGCTGCCATGTCAGCAGAGGAGCGCCTTGCCACCAAGAAGAAAAGGGTGCGTCCATCAGCAGCTACTAGAACTGTGGCAGCTGTGGATCTGCTCAAGGTTTCCTCAGAAGACAACATGACAGCACTGATGCAGCAGGGGCAGCGAGCCTGTGATGAAAGGGAGAGGGCCAGACAGTCCCGCAGGGAGCTCATGGAAAGGGCACTGGGATTTCAAGAGAGAACACTGGAAGTTCAACTGAGGGGCGTTCAGAACCAGGAGACAGCAATAGAGAGGTCAGACCAACATCATGAGACCACAGTCCAGGAGCAGAGGCGACTCAACACCACCTTGGAAGCGCAGACTGTTCTGATGGGG
>NW_024822675.1:0-1741 GCF_019175285.1 Sceloporus undulatus
TATTCACAAACATGGGTCTTTGGCTTCTAAGAGGAGGCTTGTCCCCCAAAAAAGGCCAAAAGTAGCTCCTTTGGGAGATTTTAAAAGTCTCCCCAGTTTTCTTATTAATAGATTTTCAGGCAAGAAGGAAGGAGACAGACCAGACCATCTCATATTACAATGAACGAAACAAACAAAGATAGAAACAAACAACCAGAAGAAGAATAAGGATTGGACAGAAAAAGAAACTGCATATTTAAAAAAGCAAAACCATTTTTAAAAGTATAAAAATTTGACTTGGGTGCTTCTGTCCTTTTACAGTCAACGCAGGCTGTATCTGCACTACAGAAATAATCCGGTTCAAAACCTCTTTAACTCTCCTGTTTCCATCCTATGGAATCCTGGGGTTTGTAGTTTGTTGTGGCATGAGAGCTCTCTGGCAGAGAAGGCAAAGTGTTGAAAGGTAAAATTCCAGGATTCCATAGCACTGAGCAGTTAAAGGCATGTCAAAGTGCCTTATTTCTATAGTGCGGATGCAGCCTTCTTGGGAAAGGGGCTGATGCTGGGGAAAAGAGGAGGAATGCAGAAGGAAAGGAGGATGGACGGACGGAGAGCCACCTGCAGCTGGACTGCCCTCCCTGAGCGGTCAAGACCTGAGCTGGGCTGTGGATGATGTGCACTCTTAATATTAATATCATTCACTATTGAGGGGATCAGGTTCCTCCTTTCAATAGCATCAGGAAAATGTTTAGGTGTTGTTAAGTTTGGAAATCCTGTTTGGGGTCCCTTCCGACTTTAGGGCCCTTTCATCCTCCATTTTGGGTTCCCTGAAAGGCTCAAACTGTCAACTGGCAAGCACTGAGGCAGAGGGAGCCATTTTGTGTTCTGGTGGACATTTTGTGCTGCTTGTGACTGTGGGGAATAATGTTCCGGAACATTCTGTGAAGCCTCATTTCAACATGTCAGGAAATGACATGGATGTGGCCACTAGGTGGAGCTGTTGTGCAAGTTATATACAGCTCTAGTGGCAGTTATATGTGTCACCATTGGATCAGTGCATCATTGGAATGTTGATGCAATTGTCAGCTGTCCTTCCTAACTGTCACTGAGAGACAGAGTGAGACAGTTGGTGTGTGAGAGCAACTGCCTCTCTGTGGATGGTGTTACTGTGGCTGCATCACAGGTTGTGTTATTATTGTTGGTTGGTGTAAATAGTGTGTATTAGAGACGGTTGTCCAATACACTGTGTATATATATATTGTAAATATTGCAAACGAAGGTTAAAGTCCTCATGAAGAGTGAAGGCTTGTTCTGTAGTTATTTCTCAAGCCTGGAGCTCAAGGCCCTTTGCAGTGGTGAAGGAATATTTCCTTCTTGACCAGAATACCTTTACAGACATCTCCACAGATTCCTTCTTCCTGGCGTCCTGTTGATGTGGTTCAACTCTGCAGGTGGTTGTGGTGGACACAGTGTGTCTTTCCACACGCTCCAATAAAACAGAGGTTCCTCTTTCTCTCTCTGAGGCTCCAGAGCGAGAAGGAGGCCAGGCTCCTTGGGCCAAAAAGAGGGCTGTGTGTCCGTTTGTGCCTCTAACCCTCCATTTTAGGGGGAAGGAAGGAAGGAAGGAAGGAAGGAAGGAAGGAAGGGGCCTATGGGGATCCCGAGGAAGGGAGGCAGGGACTCTGGGCTTTGGGGGCTGGGAGAGAGAGGTGGGGAAAGAGACCCTCCCTTTGGGCCCTAGCTGGGGTCTACTGGTCCTTGC
>NW_024822676.1:0-1740 GCF_019175285.1 Sceloporus undulatus
TCCTTTCTTCTCTGCGTGGCTAATGTAGTATTTCATTGTTGTATGACCTTTAAGCCAAATAACCAGAGTACAATATTGCTGCAAACTTCGTTTCATTCCAAAATATAACACAGTTGGAATATTCTAAAGAAGCTGAATAAGGAAATCAGATTACATCGTACTGTTTACAGACTCAAGTCTGTCATTTTCACATCATATACATGTTGTTAACTGCCCATGAACTGGTCCCGAGGCCCCCGACTCATGCTGACCCTGTGGATGAGACATCTCCAAGACCCCTGTCCTCCATTTCTCTGCTTTAGGTCCTGCAGATTCATGTCCGATTATTGACTCTACCCACTGGGTATGCGGTTTCCTCTACCTTCTATATTTCCTAGCATCATTGTCCTTCCTAATGAGTCATGCCTTCTTGTGATGTGTCCAAATATGACAGCCTCAATTTAGTCATCTTGGCTTCCAGAGAGAGTTCTGTCTTGATCTGCTTTAGAACCATTTGTTTGGCTTTTTGGCTGTCCATGGGATCCTTAGCACTTTTCCCCACCATCGCATCTCGAATGAGTTGATTTTCTTCCTGTTGGCTTTCTTAACTGTCCAGTTCTCACATGTGTCTAAAGTGATGAGGAATCCCATGACTTGGACAGTTCCAGTTTTAGTGCTCAGTTCTTTATCTTTAGGATTTCCTCTAGTTCTTTCATCGCTGCCCTCCCCATTCTTAGTCTTCCTCTGCTTTCTTGACTGCAGTCTCCATTCTGATCGATGCTTGATCCAAGGTACAGGAACTCTTTAACTATTGCGATTTCCTCATAGTCGAATTCATGCAGCTTTTCCATGGTCGTTATTTTTGCTTTCTTTATGTTCAGCAGTAATCCTGCCTTTACACTTTCACATCAGCCCTTTTCACATCATATACAAACAGTCACTCGAACATCTAAACAAAGGCCTGACTTTCAGTTTCACACCACTGATCACAAAACACATAGTGGTTTCATGGGCACATACATGTCATCACACACCTCATCCCTTTGCTGTTTTGCTTCTTTGTGTGTGAGGATCTGTTTCTCTCACAGTTTTTCTTCCTCACTGATTTTTCTCTTTCTGTCCCCACGACTTTTCTCTCTCTTAATCTCCCACTTCACTTTCTCTCTTTATCTCTCTCCTCTCCCTCCCTATTTTCCTTTCGTATAAGAAGAAAAGAAACTACGTTCCTGACACTCTAAGACTTATCCCTCTCTCACAAACACACAAGGCATTAAGTGCATGTCTGCATCCATTTGAAAAATGGCCAATATGCCCACTGCCCCCCCGCCCCAAACGTGGGAGATTTCAGGCGTATGTAATGAGAGGTAACATCCTTGATAAGGACATCACACATTATACCTTTTGTAGATCAGAAAGTGCGATGGTTTACACAGAATTCAACCCCATTACATGAATGAGCCGCATTTTCTTTCTTTAATATGTTTATTGCAGTTACATTACTGCTTTTCTCCCAAAATGGGATACAAGGTAGTTTACAATAATCTTTAAAATATTCGGCTAATACATTAATTTACAAAAGCTATAAAGAAATTCAGTGTCAGCATTGAAAACATGACTAAAACACTAAAAACAAAAATGTATTTAAAACAATTTTTATGTATTCAGTATATATCTACAGAGAGAGAGCATACCATCTCACACACTGCAGCTCCATAGTTAAAATCCCAAAGCCTGCCCAAATAGAAATGCCTCCATCTGCCA
>NW_024822677.1:0-399 GCF_019175285.1 Sceloporus undulatus
TCAGGCAGAGGCAGCCATTTTGTGTTCTGGGGGCCATTTTGTGCTGTTTGTGACTATGGAGAATGTTCCAGAACCTTCTCTTAGTCCCCAGTTGAACAGAGGTATCACTTTCTCTCCCTGAGGCTCCAAAGAGAGAAGGAGGCCTGGCTCCTTGGGTCAAAAAGAAGGAAGTGTGTCTCTTTTTGTGTCTAGTCCTCTCCTTTCTTGGGAGTCTCTGTGGGGCCATGAGATTTTTTTTGGGGGGGGGAATCCCAGAGAATCAAAGGGACACTGTGACCATGGAACCTCAGAGTATGATCAAGATTACAAGGTTGTTTCTGAGGAAGGAGAGGCAAACTAGGAGAGGCTACAGCCTTTTGCTTTTGCCTGAGCCTCTGGGAAGGGCCCCTCTTCTCCTTT
>NW_024822677.1:499-1740 GCF_019175285.1 Sceloporus undulatus
GGGGGCCATTTTGTGCTGTTTGTGACTATGGAGATTGTTCCAGAACCTTCTCTGAGGCCCCAGTTGAACAGAGGTATCGCTTCTCTCCCTGAGGCTCCAGAAAGAGAAGGAGGCCAGGCTCCTTCAGTCAAAAAGAAAGAAGTGTGTCTCTTTTTGTGTCTAGTCCCCTCTCTTTTTGGGGGTCTCTGGGGGGCCATGAATTTTTTTTTTGGGGGGGGGGGATTCCCAGAGAATCAAAGGGACACTGTGACCATGGAACCTCAGAGTATGATAAAGATTACAAGGTTCTTTCTGAGGAAGGAGAGGCAAACTAGGAGAGGCTACAGCTGTTTGCTTTTGCCTGAGCCTCTGGGAAGGGCCCCTCTTCTCCTTTCTCCTCTGCTGTCTTCATGGAGGACAGACTCCTTTTCCCCTTTGGACTCAGTTTGCAGCAATGGCAGTGAGCTGAAGAGAAGGGGAGAAATGGCAGCAGGAGGAGGAGGAAGAAGAAACCAGGACATTTTAACAGCAGCTGAGAAGATGGGAGGGCAGAGGATGAATCAGGGGGAGGGTCCCTGCCAAACTGGGAGAGTTGGAGGACATGCAGAAGGAGCTGGGCCTGGAAATGGAGGAGGAGAAGGGGGCTTGCAAAATGATCTCCATGGATGAGAAAGCTGGGCCAAGTCCATGAAATGAAATGGCCCAGTGAAATGGTGTCCATAATATAGGAGCCAGTGTGGCATATTGGTTTGAGCATAGCTGAACTATGACTCTGGAGATCAGATTTGGAATCCCAGCTCTGCCATGGAAGCCCATTGGGTGACTTTGGGCAAGTCACACTCTCTCAGCCGCAGGGAAAGGCAATGGGAAAACTATTCTGAAGACATTTGCCAAGGAAACCCTGTGATAGGTCTGCCTTAGGGTCACCATAAATTCAAAACGACTTGGTGCCACTCTTTCCTCTGCAGAAGTGCCACAACAACCAAATTGAGCAGCGCTGTTGCAGAGCAAAAAAGGAGCGCATGGAAGCGGCTTCTTTTTGCGGTGCACTTCTGCCACCCCAAAGAGCCCGCGATGGCACAGGTACGTTGCAGTTGCGCCACCCCGTTTGGAGGTGGTACATCTGCAACATCACTGTTATGCGCTGCGTCTGGTGGGTGCGCTGCAGCTGCGGCACCCTCATCACTTGCAAGGGTTGCCATCTGTGTGGGCACGCCGCCTACCAGGCAACCCTCGCACGTGACGAGGGTGCCTCAAAGGCT
>NW_024822678.1:0-1740 GCF_019175285.1 Sceloporus undulatus
AATCAGGACAAAAGGAAATAACTGATTAATATTGGGGATACTGCTGTGATCAAGACTGTTCCCAGTGGATACAGACTCTGTATACAGTATGCTTGGTTTAGGTTCCTTATAGTTGCCATATACCAGGGGTAGGCAACCTTTTTGAGCCGGGGGCCGGGTTGCTGTCCCTCAGACAACTGGGGGACCGAAGCCAAAAAATAAATAATTAAATATATTTTTTTAAAAAAATTAAATATATAAATAAACCAGGACAAATGTAGGACAAAATTTTCAAATGGAAGACACTTTTTTTTAAAAAAAATGGAGGACACGCGAAAAAATTTGCTGATTTTTTAAAAAAATGTTAATATAAATGCATGTTTCTGAGGCTTCTATAGACAATTGCCCCCCAAAGGCCCCGGTGGCCATCGGCGGCAGGACCCGAATGGAGCCGGTCCCAAGGCCTTGCTGGGCTGCATCCGGCCCGCGGGCCACAGGTTGCCTACCCCTGCCATATACAATACACTTGTCTGCACATCTAACCAGCCTTACTTAGTTTGTTTCCAGGAATGAGATGCTTTGACGTTTCCGTAAACAGCCTGATTTATTTGTGCTTATCTATCAAATTTTTCTATGTAAATAGGACAGAAATTGTTTCCTAAGCAACAATATTCTGTGAGACATTTTAAACTAATTTATTTCTCTTGCACTTTCTCACTCCACTGTACCTTTTTATCTCTTTGAGCTAATAAATTGTCTGGAGGAACTGACACCAGAGATGTAGCTCAAACTGAAAAAGAACAAATAGTTGAACTGGCATGCGAGCCCTCTCTTTTTGTAATGCGAATTGTACAGTTCTTAAAATAAGAGGCGGAAAATTGCAAGAGGATAATAAAGTCTATCATGCATTTATTATTTGATTCAATGTAGATGCAGTATATAGGTCTGATTTTGGGCCCTTTATGTCTCTTTGCATATAAACAAGTAGAATTTATAAACAAGAGCAAAAAGAGACCAGCCAACTTTGGTACCTCAGGGTCTCTAGAACTGGCCACAGGAAAACAACTAAGGTCTTCTGATGTGAGACCCAATTTTTCACAACTACAGTCACCTTTTTGAACTCATGGGGGATCCGTTCTGGACCCCTCCTGCAAATTCAAAATGTCATGCATATTCGAGCCCATTGACTTGAATGGGGCATGTGCATGGGGGTGTGCGCCGCAGCTACACGCCCCATTCAGGTTAATAGCGGTCGCCCCTTTGCGGATTTCCAAGTCCGCACATTTCAAGTCCGCGGACTTGGAGGGGTGACTGTATACAGTAATTTTGCTCTATTCTAGCATTCATATCTCCTTCTATTAATAACAGGTTCAGTATTAGACTCATAGATATTAGTAAGAGTCTGAACTAAACCAGTACAGATAAAAATGTCTTCATATTTTGAATTCTGAGGAGGGCAATATATATTTACCAAAAACATTAAAACCTGTAGGTAAGATAGCTGAGATCCTCTAATGTGGGTAATAGAGAGATCCATAAAACATGTGACCTGGGGTGTATCTACACTGCAGAAATAAAGTAGTTTGGCATCACTTTAACTTTCATTACTCATTGCTATGGATTTGTAGCTTTGTGAGACATTAGACCTTCCCTATCAGAGAACTCTGTGCCCCACCAAACTACAAATCACAGGATACCATAGCATTGAGCCATGAAAGTTAAAGTGGTGTCAAACTGCTTTATTTCAGCAGTGTGGCAGCA
>NW_024822679.1:0-444 GCF_019175285.1 Sceloporus undulatus
ACAAAGAGAGCCAAACTGGGTGCTTTAAAGAAATTTATTTATTTACATGAACAGACATGTTTTGAATAGACCAAAGATATTTCTCTTTCCATAGTCCAATGGGGGAAACATTGTTATTATTATTATTATTACTATTATTATTATTATTATTATTATTATTAACCTTTATTTGTAAAGCTCTGTAAATTTACACAGCACTGTACATACAGTCTTTTTAATTAGACGGTTCCCTGCCCTCAGGCTTACAATCTAAAATGACACCACACAAAAGGAGAAGGGATTAGTGGTGGGGAAGGGGATGAGGTCCAGGAGTTCCTCTCTACCTCCAAGGCCTAGACCAAGGCAGATGGACTGGAGGGAGGGCTTGGCTTCATAATGGATGGTTAATCTTCATCCAGAGGCAAGCGACAATTATGCAAGGCCTGGAAATGCTTCTCTGAACAG
>NW_024822679.1:544-1740 GCF_019175285.1 Sceloporus undulatus
AGAAGGTTCCAGGAGTAAGGGGCAGCGAGTGAAAAGGGGCGAATCCGAGATGGGGCAGAGGAAATCCTGGGCTGGGACAGTAGACCTTGACGACCAGAACAGAGGGCCCGAGTGGGAAGGTGAGGAGAAAGAAGGTCTGATAAGTAAGGAGGGGCCAGCCCATGGAGGGCTTTAAACGTGGACAGTAGGAGCTTATACTGAATGTGGAAAGAGATGGGGAGCCAGTGAAGGGATGCCAGCAAAGGAGAGATATGGTCAGAGCGGTGGGCGGATGTGATAATGCGTGCAGCTGAATGCTGGACAGAAATTAAAGGACGGAGGTGAAAAAGAGAAAGCCCTGCCAGAAGAATGTTACAGTAATCAAGTTATGAGATCACTAAGGCATGGACCAGGATCTTGGCAGTAGAGTCAGAGAGAAATTGTCGGATTTTGGCAATATTGTACAAAAGAAATCTACAAGCCTTGGCTGTGGTCTGGATCTGAGGGGTACACGACAGAGAAGAGTCAAAGATAAAACCAAGACTGCGGGCTTGCTGGACTGGTTGAATAGAAGTGTTGTTCACAGAGACAGAAAAGGAGTGTGGAAGGGTGGACTTAGGAGGAAAGACAAGAAGCTCCGTCTTGGACATGTTGTGCTTCAAACGCCAATGGCGCATCCACTGCGAGATAGCTGTGAGACAAGACAAAACTTGCTGTTCAAGCCTTGGAGAAAGGTCAGGGGTGGAAAGATACAACTGGGTGTCGTCGGCGTACAAATGGTAGGAAAAACCAAAAGAGCTAATGAGTTTACCTAAGGAAAGTGTGTAGAGAGAAAACAGAAGGGGACCCAGAACAGAGCCCTGGGGAACTCCAACAGATAAGGGAACAGGAGAAGAAGTCTGACCTCCTGCAACCACTGCAAAAGATCTGCCAGACAATTACATGTATCAATTACATGGGAAATTGTGACCAGGTCTCCCAAAGCATTTTTTAAAAACTTTAAAGCAAACATGAGGCTGCCACTTCAAACTTGGTTTATGTAGCACTTCACTGTCTGTGTTTAGCCACAACAGGTTAAGGCTGAGATCCTTCAGTGTGCTGACTCAGTGTAAATCCATACTCATGTAGTTGCATGGTGGTTGTACCATAATACTCTTCTTCTGAATAGTGATTTTGTATAACCAGCTATATATCTGTCAGTGAGCCTGCTATTTGTC
>NW_024822680.1:0-1740 GCF_019175285.1 Sceloporus undulatus
AACTTTGATTAAAAAAGTAAAGTAATATATGCACAATCTGTACAGCTTTACATTTTATACACCTAGTGTAGCACCATAAAAATGAAAAGGGATAGTTTCCTTCCACTAAACCAACAGTTCCCAAACTCTGGCCCTCTGGGTGTTTTGAACTTCATCTCCCAGAATTCCTGAATGTTGGCTAGGATGGCTGGGCTTCTGGGAGGCCAAAATCTCCAGAGAACCAACTTTTGGGAGCCACTGTACTAAACAAACTGACTTGGGAAGAAACTATTTTGTTGTCGAAAGGGAGAACAAAATAGTCTTAAACTCAAAATAATAAAATTAGTACTTGCAACCATGCACATCTTAAACAGGCCCATTCTGACTATTAAAACTACAAACCTCCATGGAGCCAAGGGCTCAATTTCCACTCTGAATATTTCAGGGGCAATGCCCAGCTGCCATCATTATATTCTCCATGACAGCTGACATTACCTCTTATTACCTACTTATTTTTATTGTTTAAAACAGTGTGCACACATTTTTATTTTTACTTTTTTAATATATTCTTGACGGCTTCAGAAGTTTGAAAAGCAAAAGGCCAACAATGAGTCTAATCTCCCATTCTGGGAGCGTCTAGAAACGCAGTACGTGAGCTTTACTTTTTTAGACAGCAGCTCCCAGAATTTGCTAAGCAGCATGGCCTTTGGATGTTGTGTTCCAAACCTAACTTTTCCAAAAGCTGTCCAAACTGTTACAATGTCTGACCCAACAGTGATCTAAATATCTTCAGTGGGATTTGACTCATTGTTGACCTTTTGCATTTCAAGCTTCTGGAGCTGGCAAGAGCATATTCAAAAAGATAAAAATGTGTGCACACCACTACGTGTGCGTGTTAAAATATTAGTAGTGACTGACTTTAATGTGTTTTTGATCATAATTTGGATAATGGTTTTACTGATATAAAACTGCCGTGAGCACACTCTGCAGAAATGCAGCATAGATATTTTATAAATAAAATAAATAATTGGTCTCTTGAGAGAGCATTCATGGTGGAAGGGGCAAAGAAGTCCATGAAAGAATCCTTCAACTGAGATGATGAGGAGACAGTGCCAAAGAAGGAGGGGTGGGAAACCAGAATCTTTTTCAGTGTTTTTCAAAAGATGAACTGGGCAAAATATTGGTGATGAGTGCATTTGCCTGTTTGTCCTATAGCAGAGACAAAACTGCATCCTTGTAAGAAATATAGGCCTTTCTCTATTGTATTAATATTCAACAGGCCCACTGTAATCTCATGAGAAAGCTGAAAGAGTCTCAACATACAAATGGTGGTTGTTACTGCCATGCACGGCTAAGGAATTGCTTATGTGTCGCTGATAGATGTGTTATTCATCATCCTCCTGACATAACAGCCATGAGTTTTGAAGTAGCAGGTAAAGAATTGGGAATCCTGCTGAGCCTGGAGACTGTAAATCCAACTGTGGTGACACTTATGATCGACATTAATGGGAATGTCAGAAGTACAGGTGTTCAATACATGAATAATGTAGCAAGTGACTATATATATTAATTAGCAATCCACTCTTGTGCAAGTGAGGAAGGATCCCAACTATATTGTCAAAGGCCAATTGAAAGGAAGAATGTTGAATGTGATAACTGAGACTGGTTGGTCATTATGCACACACAGTGTCCTGGTGGTCCCATAATAATATTGGGGAAAGAGCTAAGGGTTGTTAAAGGGCATCAAATACATTCTAGTTT
>NW_024822681.1:0-1740 GCF_019175285.1 Sceloporus undulatus
ATAATATTTTAAAAGGTTATTATCTTCTTTGTACTGACATACATTCGGAGGGAGGGGGTAGAGCTGCCACTGATCAACATGTATTTTGATATTTTTCTTTCATTTAGAGTTTTCAAAGCATTTTACAGTTAAGTGTTATTGCTTAGCCAGACTGGTAAATGCTAACAATGGCTTGCTTTTTAGGGTAACTTTCACTAGGAAGCAGAGTAGAACATTAATGTGTATTCATATTTACTCAAAAATCCATTCACTGAAAAATAAAAGAAAAAAGGAGTATGAAATATAACATAATTTTTTTCCTATCCATACCCACAGCCCAGAAAATGTTGGAGAATATTGCTCGTTTGTTATATGCCTTCAAATCATTTCCAAGTTATGGCAACCCTAAGGTGAATTTATCACAAGTTAGTGGGCCCCATGTACAGATGGGAGAGCTGGACAGTGAAAAAAAATCTAATAGAAAGAAAATAAACTCATTTGAGATGTAATGCTTCTCTTTTGAGAAAAGTGCTGAAGATAGTGCAGACGGACAAGAAGACAAATGGGTTTCAGAACAGCCAGAACTCTCTCTGGAAGCCAAAATTACTATATTGATAGTTTTTTGTGGGTTTTTCAGGCTATGTGGCCAAGTTCCAAAAAAGTTTCTTCCTGACGTTTCGCCAGCATCTGTGACCGGCATCTAAGATGCCAGCCACAGATGCTGGCGAAACATCAGGAAGAAACTTTTCTGGAACATGGCCACATAGCCCGAAAAACCCACAAAAAAACTATGGATGCCAGCCATGAAAGCCTTCGACTTTACATTACTACATTGAGGTTGCAATATTTTGACCACATCACAAGGAAAAATGAATAATTAGAAAATGCAAAGGTACTAGGAAAGGTGGAAGGCAGTAGAAAGAGAGGAAGACCACATGCCAGATAGATACTCAATCAGGCAAGAAACAACCCTGGGCCTGCAGGACCTGAACAGAAAAGTTGAGGCCAGGAGGAGCTTGGAGATGTCACATCCACAGAGTTGCCATGAACTGAAGTCAACTCAAGGTGAGTTAACAACACAACAACAACAGCTGGGCTTCCATGGCCAAGTGGGGATTTGATTTTGGTCTCCCAGAGTCCTAGTCCAGTGTTCAAACCACTACACAAGTTACCTTTTTTAGTCTCAGCTAGAAGAGACCTATTGAACTTATGCAAACTCAGTATGTCACCATTTATGTACTGTACATTCCATTGATTCTGCAGGTCAGCTGTAATTGGGATTAATAATAAGATTTATTCTAAGGAAACTCAGGGGGCCTTCCTCTGTGTCCCATTACACCATGCGATGACATGCAAGATGGTCTTTTTAGCTATGGAATCCCAGTTATGGACTGCCCTCCCCTGAGAGGCCTGACTGGTGTCCATGCTGGCTTCTTTTCAGCACCAGGTAAAATGAAAGGTACTTATTAAAGCCTTTGGGGCCTAATTTGTTTACTCTAAAATATCTATGTATGTAGTTTTCAACTGTTTTAACATTTGAAACCTGTGTTTAAGTTGTTTAATAAGTTGTAGTCTGATTATATTAATATTTTAAATTCTTTTAATTTGCTTTAATTAATTTAACTTGTGTGTCACCATGAAATATTGTTTCATGATGAAACAAATCTCACCACGAAATTTAAATGATTTTTAAAAGATTTATTCTGCTACAGACGGATATTATAAATGTAGTAGCCTCCACCTTTCAATGCTTTAAAAAAA
>NW_024822682.1:0-1740 GCF_019175285.1 Sceloporus undulatus
GGAGCTTCTTTTTCAGTCCGCAGGGGAGCCGCGCCGTATGGAGGCTCCGGCTCCGCCACGGACTAGCCGGCGGCAGCGGCACACCGCCGCAAAGTGGCGGTCTGTACCCCGCCCTAGAGCTTATTCCTAGAGAGAGCACTCTATGAGGTATCTGAAGTTGCTCCAGAGCAGTCCTATGGTCAGTGTCTGTCGGACGTTGGCCACAGAGTTGCAATGGAGGACCTAGAGGTTCCCAGAGAGTGTCCTCTCAGGTAAAATCAGGGTGCTTTGGTCATTTGCAGTTTTTCCATAATCATCGGGGGTCTTGTGCCCCTAACCCTAGCCAAGATGGAGGGACAAGTGTGTGTGCACACACACATGTACTGTATATCTGTTTATGGATAGATAGACATAATATTTTATTTATTTCTTATTCAATTTTAGTAGGTAATATATATGTTTATACACACACAAACACAGACACAAAATATATCTATATGCACATTATAAATATATGCATATATATCTATAATGAGTGTATATGTTTGTATGAGTGTGTGTATAATGCATACATACTCACACACACATATATATATATTTGTGTGTGTGTGTGTAAACATATATATTAACTACTAAAATAGAACAAGGAAATAAAATCTCTCTCTCTCTCTCCGTGTCTCTCTCTCTCTCTATATGCACATATATACCTGTGTGTGTGTGTGCGCGCATGCATGCATGCGTATGCATTATAGATACACACACGCACACATTATGGATATATAATCTCCATCTCTCTCTCTCTCTGTCTCTATATATCTATATAACACACACACACAAACACACATACATATACACACATAGTATATATATTTTATTTCCTTCCTGCTAATTTTCAGTAGCTAAAATCTTAGGGGGAAGGCAATGGCAAACCTCCTCTAAACAAATCCTGCCAAGAAAAGCCCATGACCTGAAGCTACACAACAACCCCTCAAGAATCCCCAAAGGCCTCATTAGAAATTGAACACACCTCCTGATGGTGGTGGTCTCTCTGAACCTAGGGAAGTGGAGACTTAGACAGTGGGGAGCCCTGCTCTGCAGCAGAAGGTGGCAGACAATGAGGACATGCCACCATCCTTTGCTGAATGACAAAGAGAGATATAGAGATTGTGCCACCCAGCACTTGTTAAATAGGAGGCTCTGATTAAATTGGCACCTGGCATTTTGAGGCAGCTGCCCATAAATCTGCCAGCAGCTTTCCAGCATCTCTGTTGACTGCAGCCCTCTTTTTCTGGTGACTGGTAGTAATCAGTGGTGTTTGTGTTTTCCTGACCTTTGCACTGGCTACTATTAACAACTTTAGCTGCCTCCGCATGGTAGAAATAATGCAGTTTGGCACTACTTTATCAGCTGTGGCTCAGTGCTGTAGAATTCTGGGAACTATAGTTTGTTGTGCTCTCTGGTGCAACAACAAACTACAATTCCAAGCATTCTATCACACTGAATCATGGCAGTTAAAGTAGTGTCAAACCAGGATCTTTCTGCCTTGCTGGCTTCACTTATCTGGATTGCTGCCTTAGTATCGCGAATCCTAGACCTGTTGATGACCATCCTCTTGTTCTGTCCCTCCTCTTGTTGGATAACCTGTGACTAACCTGGACTGAATTAACTACTTGGCAGCTCTTGCACCTCAACCAACAAATCCCTGGGTCATTTGCTGACTGGATCATAGGACAACAAATGCCTGTTTGCACCAAATCCCAT
>NW_024822683.1:0-1740 GCF_019175285.1 Sceloporus undulatus
CCCCAACAGAGGACAGCGGACGTTGTTGCTGTTGCTACACCTCCAGGGCCTTGGTTTGTGTCGTCGACCCTGTGCAATTGTGCAGCCTGGAGGAAGCCTGCTTGGACCATCTGCAACGCCGCGGGAGCCCAGAAACAGCTGGGGGAAGAGCGAGACGCGGCATGACCCGAGGAGAGCGGCACGCTATAAAGCCAGCTCCCCGCTTCCCTTCACTTCCCGCCCCCAAAAGAGGACAACGGACATTGTTGTTGCTATTGCTGCACCTCCAGGGCCTTGGTTTGTGTCATCGACCCTGCACAGTTGCACAGCCTGGAGGACGCCTCCTCGAACCATCTGCAACGGTGCAGGAGCCCAGGAACAGCTGGGGAAAGGGCAATGAGAAGCTTGCCCAGGGGAGAGCAGCACGCCATAAAGCTGGCTCCCTGCTTCTCTCCACATCCCGCCTCCCACAGAGGACAGAGGACGTTGCTGCTGTTGCTGCACCTCCAGGGCCTTGGTTTGTGTCGTCGACCCTGCGCAGTTGCGCAGCCTGGAGGATGTCTGCTTGGACCATCTGCAACGCTGCAGGAGCCCAGAAAGAGCTGGGGGAAGGGCGAGGAGGGGCGTGACCAGGGGAACGCGGCACACCATAAAGCCGGCTCGCCGCTGCCCTCCACATCACGCCCCCAACACAGGACAGAGGACGTTGTTGCTTTTGCTGCCCCTCCAGGGCCTTGGTTTATGTCATCGACCCTGCGCAGTTGCGCAGCCTGGGGGACGCCTGCTCAAACCATCTGCAACGGCGCGGGAGCCCAGGAACAGCTGGGGAAAGGGCCATGAGAGGCTTGCCCAGGGGAGAGCGGCACGCCATAAAGCCGGCTCGCCGCTTCCCTCCACATCACGCCCCCAACAGAGGACAGCAGACATTGTTGCTTTTGCTGCACCTCCAGTGCCTTGGTTTGTCTTGTCAACCCTGCGCAGTTGCGCAGCCTGGAGGATGCCTGCTCGGACTATCTGCAACGCCGCGGGAGCGCAGGAACAGCTGTTGAAATGGCTGGCGTGACCATGAGAGCCGCTCAGCCAAGGAAGGCAAAGGGAGGAAGGAAGAGAGAACTACATGTCCCAGCAGCCCCTGCCCACCACGCCCTTCCTGACACAACTGGCTGGGCTCCCCTAAGCGTCTGCTTCCTCCCCTTCCTCCTCTTTCTTTAATCTCCTTCTTTCCTTCCTCTCCTTCCCCCCTTCCTTTCCTTTTCCTCCTCCCTCTCCTTCTTTTCCTTTCTCTCTTTCCTCCCCTTTCTTTCCCTCCCTCCCTCCTTCCCTCCCTTCCTCCCTTATCTCTTCCTTCCTTCCTTCCTTCCTTCCTTCCTTCCTTCCTTCCTTCCTTATCTCTACCTTCCTTCCTCTCCTTCCTACCCTCCTTCTTTCCTTCCTTCCTTCCTTCCTTCCTTCCTTCCTTCCTTCCTTATTTCTTCCTTCCTTATCTCTTCCTTCCTTCCTTCCATCCTTCCTTCCTTTTTTCCTTCCTTCCTTCCTTATCTCTACCTTCCTTCCTCTCCTTCCTGCCCTCCTTCCTTCCTACCTTCCTTCTTTCCTTCCTTCCTTATTTTCCTCGCTCCCTCCTTTTATTTATCCCTCCCTCCCTCTTTCTTTCCTTCTGTCCTTCATTTCTTCGTGAAGGTCATTTTCTGTCTTCTTTTCTCAGTATTTTGTTAATAATTTTTTCTATATCTCCTCAAAGTCATTTCTTTTCCATAGTCC
>NW_024822684.1:0-1740 GCF_019175285.1 Sceloporus undulatus
TCTTACATTTACAAATCTAGGCACCAGAATGTTTTCTAGCCTAGCTACAATATGTAAATTTTCCAGAATGCAAATTCTGCAGGTGCAGAACAGTTTAAGTATGGGTGTTTGTTGTTGTGTGCCGTCAAGTCGTTGCCGACCCTAAGGAGAACCTGGCACAGAATTTTATAGCAAGTTTCTTCAGAGTGGGTTTGCCATTAGTATCCTCTGAGACTGAGAGAGTGTGACTTGCTCAAGGTCGCCCAGTAGGTTTCCATGTGATTTGAACTCTGTTCTCCAGAGTCATAGTCTAAAGCTCAAACCACTATGCCACATATGGGTCTCTCACATGCAGTTGGAAGTAGGATGCAGTTCAGGAACCATTTTATTAATTTCCTCAAATGAAGCCTGTATTCTGTTTGTGCCAAGATGTCTGTAGGAATGCTGTTCATCTGAAACAGGGAACTTGAATTAAATAAGAATTTGCTCAGCTATAGGCTGACATATTTCCATTATTTAATGGCCAATTTGAGCCAACATCAATATAAATCTCATGCATGAAAATACTGTCAGTGAAACCTCCAACCTAACACCCATCCACCCACGCTACTGCCATTGCAAGCTATAAGCTCAATCAATCCTCTTTCAAACCCTCCCTTCTACTACCTCCAGAATGATGATAGGGAAGCAGTGCCTTCTACTGGTGTTTTCTCAGCACCCAAATGCCATTGTGTTGTTGGGTCCCTTCAAGCAGTTTCCAACTTACTTTGACCTTAAGAAAACCCTGTGATTGGCTTGCCTTAGGCTCACTGGAAATTACTTGAAGGCAAACAACACACACAAAAGGCAAACCTATTACGGGTCTTTTTGGTAATGAGCGTGTGTGACCCACCCAAGGTCACCCAGTGGGTTTCCATGGCCAAGCTGGGGATCAAACTCCAATCTCTGAAGTCACAGTGCAACACTCAAACCACTACCCCATGATGGCTCTCAAAATGCCATTATTTCCCCCCATAAGAATTCTAACCCCTCCCCCATTAAATTTTCCTTCAGTCCCCAAATGTATAGCATTGTATTAACTTAAAATTTCAGTTGAACATTTAGAAATACAATTTCAGCATCCATTGTCTTGCATTACCCAGAGAATACAAAGAAAGCAAATACCATATAAGAGTTCTAGCTGTGATTTATAAGGCTGTTGCTTTAGGATTGTTCCAGGCCCCGAAGGTTTCTAAGTTGGAATGAAACCTAGGGATGGCCCCTGGCAATGTCATTAATTTGTTATGCATTCAGTTGCTCACAGCTTATTCAAACACACGCAAAGAGAACATGTTTTCCTTTTCGGAAATTAAGACAGAATTCTTAGCTAAAGGGGCTGTTGTCAGGTCAAGGTGAAATAAAGGCATTGTTCCTTGTCACCTGCATAAGGAGCTGAGATAAGGAACATTTATCTACTCTCCTTGCTTCTAGAGACAGAAGGTGATGCACAGCAGAGCAGAAGGTGAACCCTAGCACTTCAGTGACTAGGAGGAAAGAAGGACACTAATTAAGTAAATTCTGGCGGGATATAGACCGCCATATAGTACGTATTCTATACGTACTAGGGTTAGGAAGGGGCGGTGCTTCCACACACCCCTATGTCAGGGACGATGGCAGTTGTAGCTCTTCACCTCTAGCTTGAACTCACCACCTGGTTGTGCACCGCGCTGACCAGTTTTGGCCAGTGGTTATAGCTTAGCAGAGTTACAGAGAACAGGCTGA
>NW_024822685.1:0-1740 GCF_019175285.1 Sceloporus undulatus
AATGCCTGAGGGAGTTAGGTATCGGGGGCATTGCACTCCACTGGCTCCGTTCCTACCTCTCAGGCAGACTCCAGATAGTGGTGCTGGGGGACACCTGCTCCTCAAAAAGAGAGCTGACATCTGGTGTCCCTCAGGGCGCCATTATGCACCCCATGCTGTTTAAACATTTACATGAAGCTGCTGGGAGAGATTACCCAGAGACATGGGGCACGGTGTTATCAGTACGCTGATGACACTCAAATCTACTTCTCTATGTTTCCGACCGTTGCAGTGACTAAGGATGACATCTCTCCTCTGAATACCTGCCTTGAGTTGGTAATGGGCTGGATGAGATGTCAGTTCCCTCTTAGAGGAGCTAGTGTCCCCCAACTGCACCATCTGGAATCTGCCAAAGAGATAGGAACGGAACCACTGGAGCACAGTGCCCCCGATGCCTAACTCTCTCAGGCGTTCCAGAAAGATACCATGGTCAATGGTATCGAAAGCCGCTGAGATGTCCAAAAGCACCAACAAGGTCACACTTCCCGTGTCGATGCTCAGACAGAGATCATTGACTAAGGCGACCATGGCAGTCTCAACTCTGTATCCTGCTCTGAAGCCAGTTTGAAATGGGTCCAGATAATTGGTTTCATCCAAAACTGCTTGGAGTTGGAAGGCAACCGCTCTCTTGATCACCTTACCTAAAAATGGTAATAATGATACCAGTCTGTAGTTATTTCTTACCAGGGGGTCTAGGGAGGGTTTCTTAAGCAACGGTTTAACTGTTGCTAATTTTAAACTAGATGGAAATTTTCCCTCCCTGAATGATGCATTAATTTTACATTGTAATAATGATGTCACAGTATTGCCACCCTGGGTGGTCAGCCAAGAAGGACAGGGATCGAGAGAGCACGTCATCTTCCTAACACTTCCAAGAAGCTTGTCCACTTCATCGGTATGAACAAACTCAAAGTGATCCAGTTTAATGGAGTCCATGGAAGCTCTGGATACCTCTTCTATTGTTTCTGTTGAAATGCCAGCGTCGAGATCAGCCCTTATCTGAGAGATTTTATCTGCGAAGAAGTTGTTAAAATCATCACAGCAGGCCTTAGTTGGTTCTAAAATAGGGTTCAGAGTGGGAGGAAGCTGAGTCAGCTCAATCACGACCCTGAACAGCTCTGCTGGACGTGACTCTGCAGACGCAATACGTGCAGCATAGAAAGAATTATTTGCTGCACCTATTGCCACTCCATAGGACTTCAAAAGAGCCTGATGGAGTGTCTTGTCAGATAAGCGCTGGTGTCTCTGCCAGCTGTGCTCTAGTCGTTGCGTGGCCCGCTTCATTTCCCAGAGTTCTTCTGTATACTTTATTAGAAGCAGGCCGGAAAGGACGCTTAGGAGCGATACTGTGTATAGCCCTGGAGAGGTTGTTATCCCAGATGTTGGTCAGGGCATCAACAGAATCGCCATCAGGTCCAACCATAAACCTCTCTAAGGCTTCTTGGAACCTTTTGGGTTCCATCAGCCTTCGAGGGTGGACCATCCTAATAGGTCTTCCACCCCCAGGGGGGATTTGGGTAGTTGCCTTAAGTCGGACCTCGACCAGGAAATGGTCCGTCCATGATAGAGCAGAGGTACTACATACCTCTGCCCACTGACTATCCCAATCCGTACTAAAGACAACATCGAGCGTATTACCTGCGCAATGCATTGGACCCGAGACTAACTGGGACAGGCCCATGGCCATCATGGAAGCCATGA
>NW_024822686.1:0-1740 GCF_019175285.1 Sceloporus undulatus
ATAATAATAATAATAATAATAATAATAATAATAATAATAATAATAATGGCCTCCTCATCAACACACTCGCTTCCCTTTCTTCCCATCTTGTATCAGTGCAAGGCAGGTGAAGAATTGGTGTTTTCCACTAGGACAGTGGTGGGAGTATTCCATCTTGGTCCCATAGAATTGGAAGAGACCCCAAGGGCCATCCAGTCCAACCCCATTCTGCCATGCAGGAACTCTCAATCAAAGCATCCCCACTGACAGATGGCCATCCAGCCTCTGTTTAAAGACCTCCAAGGAAGGAGACTCCACTATAATCTCCGAGGAAGGAGTTTGTTCCACTGTCGAATAGCCCTTACTGTTAGGAAGCTCCTCCAAATGTTGAGCTGGAATCTCTTTTCCTGGGGGCTTGCATCCATTGTTCTGGGTCCAGTTCTCTGGAGCAGCAGAAAACAAGCTTGTTCTCTCCTCAATATGACATCCCTTCAAATATTTAAACAGGGTTATCATATCACCTCTTAACCTTCTCTTTTCCAGGCTAAACATCCCAAGCTCCCTAAGTCGTTCCTCATAGGGCATGATATCCAGACCCTTCACCATTTTAGTCACCCTCCTTTGGACACCCTCCAGTTTCTCAATGTCCTTTTAGAATTGTGGGGCCCAGAACTGGACACAATATTCCAGTATTTCAAAGCACCTAACAAAGACTGCAGGGGTACCGAAGAGGATAGGTGCCATATAAAGCGGAAGAGACTGGTGTAGGGCTGTCATAAAAGCCCTGCTTTGGCCCTACCCTGGCACCTCTTGCATGATCATGCTGGTCAGAGATTGTAAAACAAATCAGGGGCATTTTGCTGCAATCTAATAGAGGTCCTGGAGGCAATATTTGAGAGGAACGAATTGGAAAAACCACTTCTGAGTATTCTTTGGCTTTAAAAACCTGATGCAATTCATGGGGGTCACCATAAGTAGGTAGGTTGACTTGAAGTCACAGACCCATATACCCAAATAAGACTTGATCTACCTTTCTCCCACTTTTGGTCTGTGGAGTAGATGGACAGAAATGGCATGTGCGTGTGTGTGTGTGTACAGTTTGTGGTTTACATATATCACATCCAAAGGAAACGTCATATGAAGTTGAAAAGTGATGGGTAAGCATGGTTTGTGTGAGTGGGATGAAAAGTACCTGTAACATGGAGAGAGCATGAAAGAAATACAGGGAGGCAGCTAGATAGACACCTTTAATCGTTAACATTAACTGTGTTTTCTGGCTGTGGATTTGGGATGAGTCTGACACCAGGAAAGCTCAGGCTGCAAATGAAAAAAAGGATGATGGGGGAGATCATCAGCTGCCTGAGTGGATAATGCTTCTGTGGGGGGATATAGGGAGGGGAGCAAGGAAATCACTGACATCTGCCCTCCAATTCAATCTTCACACTGATCTCTGCTCGAACTTGACAATCCTTTGCCACTCATCCCTAAATCCCACCAATCTGCTGCGGTCAGCCACCCTTAAACTACATATCCCTATAATCTGCCTATCCACTGAAGTCGTCTCCCACCCCACACCCAACACAGAGACACATTTCTTCCAGCAATAGGCAGGCAGGCTTTACAGCAGGCAGCTCAGGGGCATGGGCAGCTGCTTTGTATGTGGTGGTACCAAGGAGGCATAGCCTAGCAGGAGAATTTGGGTGACATTCAGGCTGGATCAGGGATGCCTGTGCTAATGAAGATGATACAGGATTGGTGGGA
>NW_024822687.1:0-1740 GCF_019175285.1 Sceloporus undulatus
GACAAAAAAGAAAAGTTTTAAGCCTCTTTTTGAATGTTTCTAGGGGGGTTGTCAGACGGAGCTCCTCGGGTAGATCATTCCACATCCGCGGGGCCACCACTGAAAAGGCCATCTGGGGTGTCGCAACATATTTGGAAGGTGGAATTACCAATAAGTTCTTCCCGGTTGTTCTGAGAGTGCGGGGCGGATCATGTGGGGAGATGTGGTCCCTCAAGTAACTTGGGCCTAAGCCATGTAGGGCTTTATAGGTAGTAACCAACACCTTGTATTGCGCTCGGAAGCGAATGGGCAGCCAGTGAAGATCTTTCAAGATAGGTGTTATATGGTCAAATCTGGATGCACCTGTGACCAATCTGGCTGCCATGTTTTGTACTAACTGAAGCTTCCGGACTTGGTACAAGGGTAGCCCTATGTAGAGCACATTACAGAAATCTAAGCGAGAGGTTACCAGAGCATGTATCACAGTTTCAAGGTCCTTTTGGCCCAGACAGGGTCGCAGTTGGCGTGTCAACCGGCGTTGATAGCAAACACTTCTGACCGTCACATCTACTTGATATGTCAACTGCAGGGACGAGTCCAGAAGTACTCCTAAACTGCAAACTTCATCCTTCAGGGGAAGTGTGACCCCATTCAGGACCGGTGGACAAATTTCCTTCCCCGGGCCTGGGGAACCTATCACCAGTACTTCCGTTTTCTCTGGATTCAAACTGAGTTTGTTTCCCCTCATCCAGCCCATTACCGACTCCAGGCAGGCATTCAGAGGAGAGATGCCATCCTTAGTCGCTGCATCAGTCGAAGGCACAGAGAAACATATTTGGGTGTCATCAGCGTACTGATGCCCTGTGTCTCCGGATGATCGCTCCCAGCGGTTTCATGTAGATGTTAAACAGAGTGGGGGACAAAATAGCTCCCTGAGGGACACCAGATGTCAGTTCCCTCTTAGAGGAGCAAGTGTCCCCCCAGCTGAACCATCTGGAATCTGCCCGAGAGGTAGGAATGGAACCGCTGGAGCGCAGTGCCCCCGATACCTAACTCTCTCAGGCGTTCCAAAAGGATACCGTGGTCAATGGTATCGAAAGCCGCTGAGATATCCAAAAGCACCAACAGGGTCACACTTCCCCTGTCGATGCCCAGACGGAGATCATCGACTAAGGCGACCATGGCAGTCTCCACTCCATGACCCGCTCTGAAGCCAGTTTGAAATGGGTCCAGATAATCGGTTTCATCCAAGACTGCTTGGAGTTGGACAGCGACCGCCCTCTCGATCACCTTGCCTAAGAATGGCAACAATGAGACTGGTCTATAGTTGTTCCTTACCAGGGGGTCCGAGCTTTTTGAGCAACGGTTTTAAACTTGATGGAAATTTTCCCTCCCTGAATGATGCGTTGATAATACGTTGTAACAATAGTGTTACAGCATCGCCACCCTGGACGGTCAGCCAAGAAGGGCAGGGATTGAGAGAGCATGTCGTCTTCCTAACACTTCCAAGAAGCTTGTCCATTTCATCGGTATGAACCATGGGTAGGCAACCTGCGACCCGCGGGCCGGATGCGGCCCAGCGAGGCCTTGGGACCGGCCCCAGCCTGGTCCTGCCGCCGATTGCCGCCGGGGCCTTTGGCCACTCGCGCGCAGGGGCAAGGGGGGCAATTGTCTATAGACACCTCAGAAACATGCATTTATATTAACATTTTTAAAAAAAATCAGCAAATTTTTTTGCATGTCCTCCACTTTTTTTTAAAA
>NW_024822688.1:0-79 GCF_019175285.1 Sceloporus undulatus
GGGGGGTGTATACATGCGCAGGTGCATCCATATGCATTCATATGTACCTCCATATTTCTCCATGCATTTGCTTATGTTT
>NW_024822688.1:179-1258 GCF_019175285.1 Sceloporus undulatus
ATATATACATGCTGATGTTGACCAGAACATGGGGGGTGTATACATGCGCAGGTGCATCCATATGCATTCATATGTACCTCCATATTTCTCCATGCATTTGCTTATGTTTAAATTGTACACAAGTAGAAGAGTATATATAAATGTGTGTGTTTATTCTAGCCAGCTGCAACAAATCCCAACCCCCATCTACCTAACCCATTCCATGACCCATGATCCCCAGCCAAATTTACAACCCAAAGCCATTATCTTTACTATTAGCAATTAAAACCTAATCTTAACAAAATATAACTTTAAAACATAAAGAGACATATGGATAGACAAACCTTACAAGCAAAATCACAAGGGCCTTTTCTTAGCACAACCGGATTGGAAGTATAATTTTTGCATTCCTTACTGACAAAAATAATGCTAGTTCACTCCTGGGATTTGTGTGGCTTCTCACCTGTATGGACTCTCTGATGTGTCACTAATAAGAATAATAAGAATAAGAATAATAATTTTTATTTATAACCCACTTTTCCAAAAATAGATCAAAGCGGGGTACAGCAAAGGGAAAAAATATAGCATAATATGCAATATAAAAACATACAGTATAAAAACATCATAAAAATAACCCAATACTTTAAAACACTATAAAATCTACAACAAGCGTTAAAACCAAAGAAGACAAATTAACAAGCTAGAAACATTGCATATCAGGGGAGAACAGCATGTAATCAGGGCACATGGGCGAAAGCCTGTCGGAAGAGAAAGGTCTTTAATTCCTTCCTAAAAAGATCAAGGGAGGTGAAGGAGCTTGACTTCATAGAAAAACATTTCCCACAATGCTGGCATTTGTATGGCTTCTCTCCGGTGTGGACTCTCTGATGTGTCGCTAGGTTTGACTTCAATGAAACACATGATGCCTAACTAGGACTGACTTTGATAATATATGTACTTATATATTCTTCTATATATTATACTTATACAGTCTGCCCTTCTTAAACATGGATTTTTTATAGCATCCACAGCCAGCAAAACTTCCACAACAGTATAAATATAAAATATCAAACCTTGATTTTCCAGTTTTTATTACGGAC
>NW_024822688.1:1358-1740 GCF_019175285.1 Sceloporus undulatus
TAATATTATATGTACATATATATACTTCTATATATTATACTTATACAGTCTACCCTTCTTAAACATGGATTTTTATAGCATCTGCAGCCAGAAAAAGTTCCACAACAGTATACATTTAAAATATCAAACCTTGATTTTCCAGTTTTTATTACGGACTCCATTTTGCTCTCTCATTATAGTCAATGGGACTTGAGCATCCCCATATTTTGTTATACAATGGGGATCTTGGGACCAAACCCCGGCCTACAACAAGGGTCCACTCTGTGTGTGTGTGTGTGTATTATCATCATATATAATCCATATATCTATATCTATATTTCACGTTAAAACCCCTCAATAGTTTTTCCAGCAAGCCTGGTGTTTTTGGCGCATGCGCAAAAGC
>NW_024822689.1:0-1740 GCF_019175285.1 Sceloporus undulatus
ATTTTCAGGCATATGGAGCTGGGGAGGGAAGGATTCGGCCTTCCCTCTCTGTGTATATGGTTGTGCTGATCTATATTCAAGAAAATAGGTGGCATGCTACATATGGAATGAATATAGTATGTTGTCTGATCCCTAGGTTTCTCCATTCTATGCTGGAGTGGGTATGTCTCTTACTCCTTTTATAACTCTTAAAGGAGATCTATTTATTTTTCAGCTGTTGTGAGAACAATCAGCCAACAGTCATCCTACAAAGGAAAGTTATTGGCAGACCAGGCAGGCAGGTTTGCCATGTAGAGAACTCTAAATAGTTTTTTATGTTCAACCCCCTAAACATTGAACAAGAGTAAGAAAAAGGGTACAACAGACAACTGCCATGGAGAATACGTTAGTAATAGTAGTAGTAGTTGTTGTGTGCCTTCTACTCATTTCCAACTAACAGCTACCCTAAGGTGAACCTATCATGGGGTTTTCTTGGCATGTTTCTTCAGAATGGGTTTGCCATGGCCTTCCTCTGAGGCTGAGAGTGTGCAACTTGCCCAAGGTCACGCAGTGGGTTTACATGGCTGAGCTAGGGTTGCCATTCCTCAGGACCTCCAAACCAGGACAAATGTAGGACAGAATTTTCAAATGTAGGACATATTTTTTTGTGTGTCCTACATTTGAACAGGAGCCTCGCTGAAGGGAGGCTTTCCCTCCCGGCCTGGGCTCTGGCCTCGCAGCAGCAGCAGCGACACCGGAGCTCGAGCAGGGAGGGAATCCTCCCTTCAGGGAGGCTTTCCCCCCCAGCCTGGGCCCCGGCTTCGCTGCGGCGGCGGCAGGGGCGGGGCTAAGTCGGGGAGGGAATCCTCCCTTCAGGGAGGCTTTTCCCCCCTGGCCTGAGCCCCGGCTTTGCTGCTGCTGCCGCGGTGGCATGAGCAGGGCTAAGGCGGGGAGGGAATCCTCCCTTCAGGAAGGCTTCCCCCCCGGCCTGAGCCCCGGCTTCGCTGCCGTGGCAGCAGGGACGGGGCTAAAGCGGGGAGGGAATCCTCCCCTCAGCCCGGGGCGGGCGAAATCCCGGGGGCGGGTCCAAACCAGGGTGGGACCGTGCGGACCCGCCCAAAACCGGGAAAGTTCCGCCCACAGGCGAGATATGGCAAGCCTAGGCTGAGCCAGGATTCAAACCCTAGCCTCCAGAGTCATAGTCCAATGTAATTATTATTATTATTAACCTTTATTTATAAAGTGCTGTAAATTTACACAGCACTGTACATACAGTCTTTTTAATTGGACGGTTCCCTGCCCTCAGGCTTACAATCTAAAAAGACACGACACAAAAGAAGGGAGTGGTGGTGGGGAAGGGGATGAGGGCCAGCAGTTCTTCTCTACCTCCGAGGCCTGGATCTGGGGAGATGGACTGGAGGGAGGGCTTGGCTACTTAATGGATGGGTAAACTTCTTCCAGGGAGGCCTGTTGGAGTTAGCCTGTCTCTCTAGTAGGATAATACATATAAAATACATAGCAATACAGGAAATGATTCAATAAAGCAGGCAACAAAAGAACATCAAATAGCAAGTGACAGTTATGCAATGCCTGGGAATGCTTCTCTGAACAGGATGGTCTTCAACTCCGTTTTGAAGCTGGTTAAAGAAGTGATGGCTTTTGCTCGTGGGGGAAGAAGGTTCCAGGAGTGAAGGGCAGTGAGTGAAAAGGGGCAAATCTGAGATGGGGCAGAGGAAATCCTAGGCTGGAACAGCAGACCTT
>NW_024822690.1:0-1740 GCF_019175285.1 Sceloporus undulatus
CCCCTGGTCGGTGTCCTGCCGGCGGGACTTGCGGTACCGAGGCGGGAAGTTGCGACGGCCAGAGGAGGAGGAAGACTGCGAGGGGAAGCGGTGTCTCTGGGAACCCTGTTGCTGGGACTGCCGATCCCGAGGGAAGGTCCCCTGTGACTGACCTTGCGGCTGCCACGGGCGCTGACACTTCCGGAACAGAGAGGCCGGTGCCGAAGACATGCCGTGCTTCTTTGCCGCCGCCTTCATCCTGAACTTGCGGTTCAGTCGGTCGTCGGTCTCGGCGTGGAAGAGCCCGGTCCCATCGAGCGGCATGTCCTCGATGGCCGCACTGACCGTGGGGTTGAGGTCGGAGGCCCTCAACCAGGCGTGGCGTCGAAGTGCCATGGATGCTGACATGGCCCTCCCTGAGCAGTCTGCCATATTCCTGGAAGTGGTGATGAGCCAACTTCCAATGGAATGGGCCTCGTCCCTGATCTCCACCAGCTGCCTTTGGATGTCATCTGGGACGTCCGGGACGAGGGGGGAGATCCGTTCCATGAGGGTCTGGATGTAGGCCCCCATGCAGGCGGTATAATTGGCAGCCTTGACCCCAAGGGCCGATGCCGAATAGGCCTTCTTGGCCAGTCCGTCCACCTTCTTCGCCTCCCGGTCGACAGGGGAGGTCGCCTGCTTCGGGACGAAGCTGTGTTGGGCTCCCTCCACGATGGCAGAGTTCGGCCTTGGGTGGTCGGCCAACCAAGGGCAGCTCGCCGGGGCGACCCTGTAGAGCGACTCTACCTTGCGGGAGGGCGCCGACAAGGTGGCCGGAGAGTCCCAGGACCTCTTCACGATGGTCTGGAGCGAGGGAAGGAGAGGCAGGCAAGGCGGAGTAGGCACTCGTCCATGCACCCGACGCTCAACCGGGTCCTCCGCATCGTCTTCGGGAGAGGCGAGCTCGATGTCAAGAGCTCTTGCCATCTTGACGACGTGCTCCGTGAAGGACCGGATGTCGTCCGATGGGGAAGACGGCTCTGGGTTGTGCATCCTCTGGGGGGAGGCCGGATCCGAGAGGACATCCTCGTCCGAGGGTGCCTCAGAAGGAAGCAGCGGCTCGTTGTCAGAATCCAGGTCAGAGGAGAGGGGGTCTGTCACTCTAACCTGGGATCTCGGGCGGGTTGGAGCGAGGTCCGCTGAAGACCGGGAGCGCCTGCGGGGAGGAGACGGTGACCTCTCGTAGACCGACACAGTCGGGACCGATCTGGACGGGGTGGCCCGGTCTACGGGATGGGGGTTCAGCCTGGTGAACTCCTTCATCGCTCTGTCCTCCGAGACCGACACGTAATACCGGCGCGATTGCATGTCGAATAAGAGATCCGGTACCTCATGCCCGCGGGGCTGGTCTTCCTCGTCGTCGGTTGCAGGATGGGAGGGCGACCGGTGCTCTGGGGAGCGAGGGAGAATGGTGTCGTCCGTCCCGTGGACAAAGTCCATGGTGGGCAGAGGCAGTGGGGTGTCCGGTACTGGGGTCCGCCGACCTACCGGCGTCGGCTCCGGGTCGCGGGGAGCTGTCGAAGCGGAAGCGCGGGCCTGTTTGGACGGGGAGCGCTTCTTCTCCTTCGCCTTCGGAGGATCGGTGGCGGGTCGATCCTTGGAGGACTTGGACTTTTTCGGGGCAGGATCACGACCGGGTTTGTCGTGGTGCCTCTTCTTCCCAGGCCTGGGAAGCTCCTCCGTTGGGAAGAACGGATTGTCCGGAAGGTCGAGGAGGAC
>NW_024822691.1:0-1740 GCF_019175285.1 Sceloporus undulatus
ATAATAACACTTATTTAGTTTCATATCATCTATTTTAGCATGTCACCTAGATATATTGGAGGGAGTTTGTGTCTTGTAATTGTTCCTTTTATTGTTTTGTTGTAGCCCATTCTTAATTATATGTATTGTCATTGTACTGAAGCTTTTGTGTAACTGTACTCACAATTGCCCTTGTTTATATTATTTTTTGTAGAAGTCATTCTGTATTACTTACATTAGTAGGTTATTCATAGTAATAAACTGAAATTAGGTTTTACATTATCATTGTTTAGATGTTATTCTGCATTACATCTGTATGTTATTCAGAGTAGATAAATTGAAGCTGATTTGTGTATTGTAATTGTTCTTTTCTTCTCATTACATAGCATTACTTTCTTATGACATGTTTCATGTTCACTTAGAATCATAGAATCATAGAGTTGGAAGCGACTACAAAGGCCATCCAGTCCAACCCCATTCTGCCATGCAGCAACTCTCAATCAAAGCATCCCCGACAGATGGCCATCCACCTCTGTTTAAAGACCTCCAAGGATCACTGCACTCCGAGGAAGGAGTGTGTTCCAATGTCGAATAGCCCTCACTGTCAGGAAATTCCTCCTAATGTTGAGCTGGAATCTCTTTTCCTGGAGCTTGCATCCATTCCTCCAGTTCTTGTTCTATGGAGTAGCAGAAAAGAAGCTTGCTCCCTGCATAAAATGGCATCCCTTCAAATATTTAAACAGGGCTGTCATATCACCTCTTAACCTTCACTTCTCCAGGCTAAACATCAATAGTTCTCTAAGTCGTTCCTCATAGGATATGGTTTCCAGACCCTTCACTATTTTAGTCGCCCTCCTTTGGACACACTCCAGTTTCTCAACATCCTTTTTGAATTGTGGTGCCCAGAACTGGACACAGTATTCCAGGTGGGGCCTGACCAGAGTAGAATAGAATGGGACTATTACTTCTCTTGATCTAGACACTATAGTTCTATTGATGCAGCCTAAAATCGCATTGGCCTTGTTAGCTGCCACATCGCACTGTTGACTCATGTTAAACTTGTGGTCTACTTATACTCCTAGATTTCTTTCACACATAGTTTCATTCAGCCAGGTGTCCCCTATACTATATCTCTGCATTTAATTTTTCCGCCCTGAGTGCAGTACCTTACATTTTTCTGTGTCGAATTTCATTTTGTTAGATTTGGCCCAGCTTTCTAGTATATTCAAGTCATTTTGAATCTTGATCCTGTCCCTCTGGGGTATTAGCTATTTTGGTGTCATCTGCAAATTTGATAAGTATGCTCCCAATTCTGTCATCCAGGTCATTGATAAAGATGTTGAATAGCACTGGGCCCTGGACAGAGCCCCACTGGACACCCCATTGGTCAATTCTCTCCAGGATGAAAAGGAGCCATTGCTGAGCAACCTTTTGGTTTGACCGGTCAACCAATTAGAAATCCATGTAACAGTTTCCTTGTCTAGCTTGTTTCATGTTTTTGTATATATACTGTTTAATTTGGTTAACTGCTATTAAGAGACATATCTATGAGATTCTATGATATGAAACCTTTTTGATAAATGAACAGGATTCACAATCCTATATATCCATATTATCAAACATAACTCCAGAGAATGTTAGCCTTTTGGATGCCAGAAGGTTCCTCTCATTCTTCAGAGCAAGAAGCGACACTTCAGCTGCCTTCTAGAAGATAAAGCAAAAAGGCTTCCAAAAGAACTGAAGCCTTGGGCAAGTCTCACT
>NW_024822692.1:0-1740 GCF_019175285.1 Sceloporus undulatus
GGGGCTGAAAATGCATTTCAGCCCCATTTCTAGCCTTGTGCTGACACTTTGACTTTTGTTGACTTTCAAGTCAAACCCTCATTTCTTACTGTTCTCATGGGTTAAACTTGGGATAAAAAGGACTGCCTTTTGTCCTGGTTTACCCCCTTGTAACTCAGGTTCCCCCTTTAATATATGGTATATGCCCCATATACCAGGATCAAGGATGAAATTTAGGGGATTATCGCACCGTTGAAAATGCATCTTAACACAGCCGAATTGAAGCTTAATTCGGGATGTACCTTGGTGTTATCACACAGCTTCTGTCCTCAAAACCACCATCTGGGTACAGCCGGCTCCAATGTAGGGCCCTGAACTAGTTTCGGTGCCCATTTTTCAAAGTTGGGAGCTTCAGACTTTGAAAAATGACCACCGAAGCAAGTTCAGGGACCCACATTGGAGCCGAGCTGTACCTGGATGGAGGTTTTGAGGACAGAAACCATGCGATAACACTAGGGTACAGCCTGAATGAAGCTTCAATTCGGCAGTGGTAAAACATGTTTTTCAGAGGTGCGATAATCCCCTTAGTCTCATCTTTGATCTTGCCCCAGGGGGTGTTGAAGGGTTTTTTGTTTTGTTTTTTTTGGTAGGAACTTCCTACCCCCCTTTCTACTCCAAGAGCATGCACAAACACCCACAAGGATATTTGTCTCGGATCCTTGTGGTGTGGGGGGTAAGAGTATATGTTATCCATCAAGGGGGCATACAATGTGGGTGGTGTTACTTTGGAGAGAATCAGTGGGACTGGGAGCTGACTGGTTTGGGGAAAATCTTTTGTCTTTGTCACTGTTTCCCATGAGTCAGACCCATTTCAACATTTTGTAAAGATCTGGAGATCTTCACCACAACCACTTCAAAGTTCACACATCCAATGTTTGAGGGGCGAGTGAGACCCAGGGAATCCCAGTGGGTTCCCTCACACCATTTGATCCCTGGATAAAATCCAGACTCCCCCACCTCTTTCTCAGTAAAGTGAAAGATGGCTGACAAGACAGTCCTGACTTGGAATTAAGTCCCACTGAAGTCAATGGGGCTGACTTCCAAGTGAGCACTTATAGATTTACACTGTATAAAGCAGAGATAATAGAGGGGTGTGCACAAGTAAGGTTGAGCTAAGATGGTATTTAAAATACAAAGAAATGAATGATTGGACAAGATATTCAAATCTGAGTATGGAGAAAGCCTTCTCAGTGACCGCTTCCACCTTCTGGAGCCTGCTTCTGTGGGAGACTACGCTGCACACACTTGCTTTCCTCTTGAAGGCAAACAAAACCCTTTTTCTTTAAACAGCTTTTAATATTAACCATGCCAGGGAGGCATTTTTGGACTGGAGTATTTTTTTTAAAAAAAAATGTGTGTCTTAAAATAATGTTCTGTTGTTTTAATTGTGACTATTTTAATTGTTTTTTAAAACTGCACTGTAGATTTTAATTTATTTCCTTCTGTGAGCCACCTGGGGTCCCATTCTGGGGAAAAGGTGGCATATAAATAATAAATAAATAAATAGAAATTAAAATATTTTCATGAAAAGAGCATAAGGTAATGTGAAGGGGAGATATATATATGGCATACTCCTTTTCTCCACATTTACACTTGTGGTTTGCAAGATCAGTTAAGGGTAGTGATTGGAGAAACCCATGTTTTTCTTCTCGGTCAGAGAAACATTGAGGAGAATTTTTTAAAAAAATATTCTTCCCACAA
>NW_024822693.1:0-1740 GCF_019175285.1 Sceloporus undulatus
TGGGAACAGAGGAAGAGAGGCAAACACGGCTCCCCTCAGTTCTGGAGGCTGGTGATGTTCCATGGTCAGAGCACACCACAGCTAATAATAGCCTGGCTCTGTAAAGATGTTAGGAGTGGGATGATAATAAGAACAAGACAAAGTGCACTGAGATGAGTGTTAGCCATGCAAGTTATGTTTGAAGTGTAGCCATGCTGTATGGGAAACTACTGTGCCAGAAATTAGCCATTTCTCTGGGGCTGAACATTCTGGAAGATGGGATGCCCCTGGTGCAATGGAAGACTGACCTCGGGCAATCCTCAGGACTCTCATGATGCGAATGATGGTGGGATTGATAGGCAGTGATGCATTCACCTCAATTTCTTCCAGTGTGATCCCCATGATGGACAACAGCACTATTGCCAGGTCTAATTGGTTCCATCTAAAGGCAACACAAAAATGGAAAAAAATGGCTGAATTATTTCAGAGGAGGGAGGGGGACTTATGTGATAAAGGAATTCCAATCATTTCAGTTATTCCAGTACTCCTGAACTGACATTCCACCTCAAGCCATTTTTGAGATGAAACATATTAAACAAAAGATTTATTATTAGATTATACATTTAGTCAAGACTGAACACACTGTAGACTGGAAGAGAAAGGGCAAAGTTGAAATTGAATTCATTCACAGGGAAATGTGGATGATAAAGTGTTGGTTTAATTTTCTTTAAATGTTTTATTCACTCTAAATTTCCAAGTATGATTTTTACTAAACCTAGGGACACCCTTTCAAGTGTTAAAAACACTATTTGGTCCCAAGGTTCAGTCACCATTGCAGAACAGGATAGCAAGACTCTGAGGTTTCTCTTGAGGTCCCCAAGATACACCACATAGAGGGATCAAACACAAGGGGAGAAAATGACATTACACAAGTTTTGTGGAGATTTAGGGATGGAAAGAACATTCACAAAATTCGCATTCCCAATTGAGAGAGGCTGTCTCAATAGACCAAGGCTACGTGGGCAAGTTTCAATGGGATATAGGTAGGGATGCCATATCCCGGCGGCCCCTGGGACAAACCCACTTTTGGGGGGCCCCTGCCTGCCTCGGCCCGGTTCTTCCCAATTCCGGCCTTTGTCCTTTTGCCCAGCCTCCAGGCTGGGCGCACTCATGCGGCCATTACCGCGGCCGCTAGCGCGGCTGGCTGGCCGGCCACCCACCACCTCCTCCTCCTCCTCCATGGCCGTGCCGCGCCGCCCTCCGCCTCCACCGCTCCCCCTCCCCCTCCCCCAGCACAGCTGCTGCGCTTGCCTGGGCCACGGCCGGCAGCAGCGCGTGCTCACCCCTTTTGTGCACTCGCGCGCGGGGCTTAAGGGGCAACGCTCACCTCCTAAGCCTTCTGGCCAATGGCAGACAAGCAGGGGCTGGCCTAGTTTCCAGCCCCAGTCTGCCATTGGCCAGTGTCAGGAGCCTTGGAGGAGGAGGCGGAGGCAAAGGAGGAGGAGGAAGAGGAGGCAAAGGAGGAGGATAGGCTTCTGGGCCAGGGGGAGGGAAAAGTTTTTTAAAATTATTTTTAAATATATACAACCCAGCCTTGGTTTTTTATTTTATTTTATTTTATTTTTAAATATATACAACCCAGCCTTGGTTATTTTATTTTATTTTATTTTTGTTATTAAATAACAAAGTGTCCTCCATTTTGACCATGTTTAAGAAACATGCATTTATATTAACATTTAAAAAAAATCATTATTTTTTTTT
>NW_024822694.1:0-1740 GCF_019175285.1 Sceloporus undulatus
TGACAGGATGATGCCCTGAAGAATGCCAAATTTAAACTCCCTTTTAAAGGAACAACTGTCCCCAAGCACCTCTGTCTGGAATCTGCTTGAGAGATAGGACCGGACCCACTGCAATGCATTGCCCCTGATCCCCAATTCCCTCAGGCTTTCCAGAACGATACCATGGTCGATGGTATTGAAAGCCACTCAGAGATCCAACAGCTTCAACAGGGTCACACTTCATCTATCGGTGTTCAAGCAAAGATCATCTACTTAGGCAACTATAGCATTCCCGGCTCCGTATCCCGTCTTGAAGCCAGTTTGAAATGGGTCTAGATAATCTGATTCTTCCAAGAATGCTTGGAGTTGAAAAACAACTTCCTTCTCAATCACCTTGCTTAGAAATGGAAGATGGATCTGTAATTGTTCATGTCCAATGGATCTAGGGAGGGCTTTTCCAGAAGACGCTGAACCACAGCTTCTTTTAAGCAAGATGGAAAATAGCCCTCGCTAAGAGATTCATCTATGATACATCTCAGGTGAGTCCTAAGTGCATCTCCTACTTGGAGGACTAGCCATAAAGGGCAAGGGTTAAGAGGGCAAGTTGTCTTCTTCACACTTCCTTTTTTTTTTTAATCAATGATCTTTATTAATTTTTAAAATAAACATAAAACAGCTCAATCGAAGATTCAGCATTTAACAAATGAAATTGAACTCGAAAATATTCGAGAAAGACATCTTCGTACCCCTCTTCATTCTTCTTCTCTTGTCTCTCCAGAAGGGAAGTTCTTATTGTTAAACTTGAATAGCCCATGCTTAAAATAAGGGATGAAGCTTCTCTGCTGTATTCTAATTTCTAGGGTCTGAATGCCCTTTGGTGTTAAGTCTATTTGCCCTATATCCTTTTACACAATATATTCAATTTTCTAATAGACTTAAATTATCTAATAATTTACAACATCACTGTACAATAGTATCTAAATAATCTTTCCCTGAACCCTCTCAACGAATATAGTGATAATAAAAAAAACCTAAAAGAGTCTTTATAAATTCTTCTGCTTCGTTTGAGATCTATTTAGGCTCTGGAATGTTAGAACAGAAATAAAATGTATCAATAATAGCATATATAGAAATTGCCCTCCAACTTAACCAATTTTACTTCTCTTCTCCCGTCTCTCAATTCTCACTTCCATTCATGCCACCCAATTTAGATTGCGATCGAAGAAATATCTAAATCCCAAACTTTCCCCCAATGGATCAGGACTTTTTTCCACATTTCCTTTCTCTTGTTGTTATTTCTATTCTGGACATGACAAGATATAATATCTAGTTCTCTATAATCATTGATCTTCATCATCCAATTTTCCCAAGTTGGCACTTCTTTAGTTTTCCAGAGCCGCGCTATCTCTATTCTAGCCGCTGTAATCATATAGAGAACTATCCTCCAGTTCTGCTGCTCGTCTTTAGGATCAAGGACCTTAGTTATGTTCAATAGAAATAGTTTAGGATTCATTGGAATTTTTATTTCAAGAATTTGTTGCATAGTCAAATGTATTTTAACCCAGATTTTTTGAATTTCTGGGCATTTCCACCACATGTGGAAATGTGTCCCCTTCTCTGTTCCGCATCTCCAACAATTTCCATCTGAGGTCTTGCACATTTTTTTTAATTTCCAGGGGGTAATATACCACCTGTTCATAATCTTTAAAAAAAATTCTTTCAGATTCTGGCCCACTGTGAACTTATCTGTCTTGTTCCAAG
>NW_024822695.1:0-1740 GCF_019175285.1 Sceloporus undulatus
AATTCGTAACCTGGGTATTTCGTATCCCGAGGTACCACTGTATTGGACTATAACTCTGGAAATCAGGATTCAATTTGGTGATCTTGGGCAAGTGATGGCAAAGGCACACCCCCTCTGCAGAAACTTGCCTAGGAAACCCTACGATAGGGTTGCCATAAGTAAAAAATGACTTGGGAGGCACACAACAACAAGGACAACAGAGTATAATAATGAGAACAGAGCCATAGTTTCCAAGCCAAGAGAAGTAATAACCCTGCTATATTTTGTGTTGGCCCCATCTAGAGTCTTTTGTTCAGTTCTGGGCACCTTGTTTTAAGAAGGATGTACTGTACATAAGTTGGACCACAGAAGGGCAACAAGGATGATAAGAGGGATGGGGAACAAAACATTGAGGAAAGGTCGAGGAAGTTGGGTATGCTCAGTTTGGTGAAAAGAAGATGGAGGGGAAACATCTCTTTAAAATTCTCAAGGTTGGCCTCAGAGAGGGTGTAGAAGGTTCTCCGCTGCCCCAGAAGGGAGGACCAGGTCTATTGGTTTTAAGCTACAGGAGGGTAGATTTTAACTGAACATCAGAAGGGGCTTTTGAGGGTAAGAGTGGCTGAGCAATGGAACCAGTTACCTACAGAGGTGGGAGGCCTCTTCCTCTGCACATCTACCAAAAGAAGCTGGAGGGCTACCTGCTGGGGTTGCTCTAGGTCAGTGGTTCCCAACTTTGGTCTTCCAGATTTTGTGGACTTCACCTCCCTGAATTCCTTAATGCTGGGCAAGCTGTTTAGGGCTTCTGGGAGCCAAAGTCCAAAACACCTGAAAGGCCAAAGTTTGGGAACCACTGCTCTAGGTGGAGATTCTACATTGTACAGTATGTGGTTGGACTGGTTATGAGGGTTGTGCAGGACACTGGATGAGGCCTGACTAGTGCCAAGTATAATATGACTATTACTTCCCCCCACCTGCAAACTATTCTTCTTTTTGCCTTCTTTGCTGCAACATCACATGGCTGGCTTATGTTCAGCTTATGGTCACAGACTTTTAGCATTTGCATATTGGAAGCTAGCAAATCCTAGCCAAAAAAAAAAAAAACGTACAGAAAAGGGACCTCTCCGTTCAAGTTACACCCCTGAACTGGGATCACTTGTGTTTATGAAAGCCTTTTGAAAAAAATTAATTGAAATGAATTGCAACACACATACACCAATCAAGACTGCAATATCCAACAGGCAAAGGAACATCAGAAGCTCCTTATTCCAGAGGCAGCCTTGGGAAAAACATCATCTTAAGACTCTTGCAGCACTGCCAGGAGATTCTGGGAATTGTAGTCTAAACACAGCTTTTGCAGGGTCTATTCAGGATCACCAGTTCACCCTAGCAGTGACTCTCCATGGTCCAAGTGGTTTTTCACATCACTGGAGCCTTCTAAGTTGGAGAGACGGCAGTGGTGGGGTTTGAACCTGGGACCTTCAGCATGCAAAGCACAGTCCCATGAGCCATCACTGTCTCTGTTTCCTCACCACCTTGTTTCCTCCAATCGCTCACAGCCCCCGAGGGATGTATGCCTCTCAAAAGAAGCATTTCTGTGCCAGTCAGGCTATTTTGAAGATGTCACAACCTCTCCGGCTGCCACTTTGTGGTGATGACTTCCAGTGAGCAAGATGAGAAGCAGTAGGGAGGAAGGAAAGGAAGAGACACCTGACCGGGAAGACAGAGACTAATCCACCCAAGATAGGAGGGAGACCTGTCAGG
>NW_024822696.1:0-1740 GCF_019175285.1 Sceloporus undulatus
TTTTTGAGAGAGATATGTTATTACCATTCCCCATTCTTCTGAATACAGTGGTACCTCGGGTTACGAAATTAATTCGTTCCGCGGCTAATTTCGTAACCCGAAAAACCTTCGTAACCTGAATTGCCATAGGCGCTAATGGAAAAAAAGCCGCGGCTCTGCCGCGGCTCCATTGAAAATAGCGCCGAGGTTTTTTCGTAACCCGAAAAAACCTTCGTAAGCCGAAACAATAAATCCCTATGGGATTTTTTCGTATCCCGAAAAATTCGTAAGCTGGGTAATTCGTATCCCGGGGTACCACTGTATTTGATTATCATTCCTGTAACTGACTTCTTATCTCCTAATTCTGATGCAAATGAACTGTCTACAAAACATTCTAAATCTGCATTACTGCTTCTGATAATTAACTTCTTGTCTAATGTCCCTTTTAAATATCTCAACAAATGTTTTACTGCCGTCCAGTCCTCAATCCGAGGATCACAAAGTCTTCTGGACAAAACGTTCACAGCATAAGCAATGTCTGGTCTAGTGTGGCAAGAAATGAACTGTAGTGATCCTATTATGCTCCTGAAAAATGTCTTGTCCTCAAAATCCTTTGTTGTTGGTTCAGAAATGAAACCTGTCGTCATTGGAGCTTTAACTATTTTGGCATTTTGTAGTCCACACTTTTCAATCAAGTTCTCAATTTTCTTTCTCTGACTTAACAAACAATGTCCTTCTTGTGTCCACTCAACATTAATACCTAAATAAGACTTCAACAAACCTAAATCTTTCAACACAAACTTTTCTGACAATTCTCTCTTCACTGACTCTATTTCCTGTTCAGACTTTGCTGCCACGCACAAGTCATCCACATAAATCACTAGCACTATATCTCCTTTTGTATAAACACAAGCATCTGCCACGCTTCTCTTGTATCCTAACTTAACCAACTCATCATTAATACACAAATTCCAAGCTCTGGCACTTTGTTTTAAACCATACAATGCCTTCTTCAATCTATAAACTTTCTGACTTCCATTCTCCTCAAACCCTTGTGGTTGTTCCATGAAAATTTCTTCATCTAAATTTGCATTTAGATAAGCTGTTTCAAAATCAAAATGCTCTACAATTAAATTCCTTCTTGCTGCTACAGCTAACACCATTCTCAAACTTTCTGGCTTTGCTGTTGGAGAATAAGTCTTGTCATAATTCTCATACTGCTGTTGTGCAAATCCCTTAGCTACTAATCTTGCTTTGTACTTTATGCTTCCATCAGGCATTTCCTTTCTCTTATATACCCATTTACAACCTATCACTGGTTTATCTTTGGGTCTCTTAACAATTTCAAACACATCCTTGTTCACCAAGCAACTAAACTCACTTTCCATTGCTTCACACCATCTTTCCTGTTCTTCTCTAGAAAAGGTTTCTAACTCTTCAAAACTCTCAGGCTCTTCTACTACTGTACAAGCTCTTGCCTGCGTCACAACAAACCTATCTGGTGACTTCCTAACCCTGTGACTACGCCTGGGTATGAATTCTGTCATTCTGCCTCTCTCCTCATCACTGTCTGCACTAAATCTTTCTGCTAAATCTTTTGTCCTCTGTCATTCTAGTGGTTACTGGTCTTGTTTGTGTCTCCCCATCTGAGGTACTACCACTACTGCTAGTAGAGGCTTCTGGCTTGACTGAAACCCCTCCGTTTCCTGAAGTTGGTTCAGTCTGTGCTTGCTGCTCACTTGAGCTACCTAACCTCAAGAA
>NW_024822697.1:0-1740 GCF_019175285.1 Sceloporus undulatus
TCCGTTTCTGTCGAGCATTTCTCATCAAAATCCTTGCGCATGCCCTTTGGAGGCTTTGGTGGCATCATGACCTTTGTGCTTCTGGGGGAGCGAGGGGGTCCCCCCCATCTTTAGGGTCCTATTTAGCGGTGGGGAGGGGGAGAAGGAAAGAGCCGAAGGAAAAAGGGGAATCTGGATGCAAAGAGTGACAGAAGGCAAAAGTGGAAATCAGGGTGGCTTTTGGTGGGGGGGAGAGTGGAGAAAGTGATGGAGGAGGATGAGGAGGAGGAAGGAGCCGTGGGAAGAAGGGAGTCACGGAGGGCATCCTATAATGGAGCAGGAGGAGGAGGATGAAGGACCCAGGCAGCTCAGAGGGAGGTGAGGGTCGGAAAGAAGGAAGGAAGAGGAGGAGGAGGAGGAGGATTGCCCACGGAAATAGGGCTGTGGAGAAAAGCTGGGGATGTAGGGAAATGGATGCAGCAGGAGCAGCCTCTTTTGACAATTTATGCACATGATTTTTGGGGTGCTTGCTTTCTTCTTGCTCCTGGAACTTAAGCGCCATTATTATTATTATTATTATTATTATTATTATTATTATTGTTATTGTTATTATTATTATTATTGTTTGTGTTATATGTGGGTGCTACAGTCAGAATGCCTGCGCTGCATTTCCATTTTATTCCCAACTGATTCCATGGGTCAGTTGGGACTGACAGGTCACTCTGTCTCAGCCTCAGTGGAAGGCAATGGCAAAGTGTAAGCAGGAGGAAAGGGGGCAGTTCAGGTCAGGTCAAAGGCAGGGCGTGAACAGAGCTCCCATTGGCACTTTCCTCCCTTTTTAAATAAACTATTTTTGGCAAAATGAGAGCATGTTTTGTTGTGTTTTTGCCTGAGGATTGTGTGTGTGTGTGTGTGTGTGTGTGTATGCGTATTTGCCCTTTGCAACAGTATCCCTTTGCTGGAAGTCAGCTAATAAAAGTGAAAGGGAACAATAAAAGGGCACTTTTTTCCTTGGAGAATCCATGCTAAAATGTGAATGTTACAATCGAATGTTACATTTGTTGTTTTTGTCACCTGGGCAATTGGCAAAACGATACATTCAGGGACAGCTCTGAATTGCTTTTAAAAGTCATAAAAGAATGCATGACAATGGCATCCTTTTCTGGCATTTACGGTGATGAATTCATTATTATTATTATTATTATTAGTGCAAGAGGCATTCTGGGGTGGCAATGAGTGGGGGATACAGGATGCATTATTTTTATTATTAAATATATACACCTCTGTCTTTATTTTTATTTTTTTCCATTATTTTTATTATTAAATATATACACCTCTGCCTTGATTTTTATTTATTTTTTCATTATTTTTATTATTAAACATATACACCCCTGTCTTGATTTTTAGTTATTTTTTCAAATAAATAACCTCGTGGCTTGGAGGTTCTCTTTTTCTCTCAGCACTGCCGCTCTTTGGATGACCCTTAGGGGCCCCTTTCATTTGCAGCCTCCTAGGTGTCCATGCAGGACAGAAGAATGGGGCTGGGATGGATGACCCCTAGGGGACCCTTTCATTTGCCACCTCCTAGGTGTCCTTGCAGGATAGAGGAATGGGGCTGGGATAGATGACCCCTAGGGACCCCTTTCATTTGCTGCCTCCTAGGTGTCCATGCAGGATGGAGGAATGGGGCTGGAATGGATGACCCCTAGGGGCCCCTTGCATGTGCAGCCCCCCAGGTGTCCATGCAGGACAGAGGAATGG
>NW_024822698.1:0-1740 GCF_019175285.1 Sceloporus undulatus
TGCTGATTCCTCCCTTGACATCATTCAATTCAGCTCACGTGCTCAGGCGGCCTCAATACCAGTCAGAAGATACCTTTGGCTAAAAAACTGGCAAGTAGATACTCGTTCTAAGCAAAACCTGACACTGGCTCCCTTCAGTGGAACTAAACTGTTCGGAGAAGCCCTAGACCCAGTACTTATTGAGACTAAAGATAAGAAAAAGGCTCTTCCATCTACCACTTGCTGAGATGATAGAAGACCCTCCCATCAAGGTCAACAGTCCTTTCGTTCCCCCCAGTCTACATACAACTCATCTCGAGGGAGAGGAACCAGAAGTGGCGGACGACAGTGGTCCTCCTCACAACAACACTACAACAATAGTTCCTTTTCCAAAAACAACACCAGCCAATCCAATAACAACAATGCCGGGAAATAGCGAAATACCTCAACCTGACTATCCCCGCACCAGAGTGGGGGGCCGTCTACAACACTTTATTCAGACTTGGTCCTCAACTACCTCAGACAACTGGGTACTGTCTACTTTGTCCTCGGGATACCAGATAGACTTTACTCAAACTCCAAGGGATCATTTCATCATTTCCCCCAAATCCCAAAGGCCACACAAACACCAGTTTGTTAGAAGCGATCAACCATCTATTACAGATTGGGGCAGTCGAACCTGTTCCCCCTGCTCAAATTGTGAAAGGGTCCTATTCCATCATTTTTCTAGTCCCAAAAAGAGACAAATCATGGAGATCAGTCCTCGAGTCAACAGACATGTTCCTAAACATCGCTTCCAGATGGAAACGCTCAAAAGTATTCTAGAATCTCTACATCCAGGCGACTACTTAGCCTCTGTGGATTTGACCGAAGCTTATTTGCATATTCCGATTCACAGGGACCACCGAAAGTTTCTACGCTTCTGCTACCACAAAACTCACCTCCAATACAGAGCTCTTCCCTTTGGCCTATCATCAGCTCCAAGAGTATTTACCAAAATCATGATAGCTCTGGTAGCCCATTGGAGACTGCAAAGGATCTGTGTCTTCCCCTACTTGGACGACCTCCTGGTCGCCTCCCCTTCTCCATCTCAGGCGACAAAAGATGTCATTGTCATTCTCTCATCACTACATCACCATGGTTTTCTGGTAAATCTTGGGAAGAGCCACCTTTCCCCTACCCAATGCATACATCATTTGGGAGTGATTATAGATACCAGAAAAAGTCTAATATCCCTTCCACCACAAAGGATCAAAATGATTCAAGACACGTTCGCATTGATAACCAAGAATCCATCAGCAAACCTCCTCCTTCTCGCAAGGCTACAGGGGCTCATGATAGCGGCCTCCCCAAGTGTTCCCTGGGCCTGATTTCATTCCTGCCTTCTACAGTGGCTGATATTACCTCATCAAAAATCAATCACGCACAAGATAAACAAGTTCCACTTCCTCACAAGGTCAAACTTTCACTATGATGGTGGAACTCCCGCTCCATCCTACTGGGGTGTCCAATTCAACCACCCTCCCCAATCTTAATAACAACCGACGCCAGCTTGAGGGGCTGGGGGGCCACTCTACTCGACCGATACGCACAGGGACGTTGGGACTCAAAGGAAAGAGCTCACAGCATAAATTGGCTCGAACTAAGGGCAGTAAGACTAGCACTTCTAGCATTCTCTCAACACATAAAGAACAAAGCGGTTCTAATACGCACTGACAACATAACAACGAAGGCACACATAAACAGAGAAGGAGGGACCAG
>NW_024822699.1:0-1740 GCF_019175285.1 Sceloporus undulatus
GAGATTCAACCATTCATGGCTTGAAAATATTTTTTAATATATATATATAAATTCCAAAAAGCTTGAGCATCCACAGATTTTGTTTTCCATGGGAGTCCTGGAACCATATTGCAGTGGACATCAAGAGCCCACTGTATAGTGTAGAAGAGTATGTCGTGCCTTTTTTTTTGGTATTTATAGCATAAAATAAATAATGTCTTCAGGAAATACATAATCAAAACTGGAATCCTGTTGGTTACATAGAATCATAGAATCATAGAGTTGGTAGAGACCGTGCAGGCCATCCCCCTGCCATGCAGGAAATCCAAATCAAAGCATCCCCAACAGATGGCCATCCAGCCTCTGTTTAAAAACCTCCAAGGAAGAAGACTCCACTACACTCTGAGGGAGTGTGTTCCACTGTCGAACAGCCCTTACTGTCAGGAAGTTCTTCCTAATGTGCAGGTACAATGTCAAATTACATCTGTGTATGTCCTTTCATGGTCATTGCAGATAAAACTATCCAAGCCCTCCATCCACAACAACAATCTCCCTCCACTCCACCATTCTTCCGCTATCTAGGCATCCCCCCATGCTCATTTAGTGGCTGGGGGTGGGATGGGGCTGCTAGACAATTCCTGGTTGTGTTTCTACATTGGAACACACAAAGCAGCAAGCATTCTGCTGGAGGGTCCTTGACAGGTCCAGGACAATGATGCCACCTTCATTTTTCTGGCTGCTTAAACACAACTCTATGCCACCTGCCTTTCCCTGCAGGGAACTGGTACACCCTTGCAGGGATCAGGGATGTAGGTGATGGATGCTGGGAAAGATTAGAGCCTGGCAGAGTCTTAGCAAATATATTTGTTTGTTTCCTGGAACAAAAGCATCCAGGAAGTAAAAATATTCAAACCTTTTTTTCTTTCCCACAGACCCACCTCTTTAGAATTATGACTCAACATGGTATTTGATAGTCAGTCATTTGTCACTTTGCTATCTCCATAATTTTAATGCTAATTTATGCAATAATTTTCAGGATGTCCCTTATGTCACAGAATCTTCTTCCCTTGTGGTCTTTCCACCTTAAAATTAGGACAGGACCACCAGTGAAAAATAATATTTGAGAGACACTTCAGAAAATCTAGTATGGAATTATTGCAAACCAAATTACAGTAATTTTTGCAGTTGATTAGGGAGTTAAAATTCAATCCAGCTGTTAAATGATTACAGCCTGTTTCTATGATACTGGAACAATATGTCTGGATAAAATGACCCTAAAGCTCAACTATTTCTGGAAGCCGCCTTGGTCCCAGTTTAGGAGAAAGGAGGGATATTAAACAAACAAACAAACAAACTTGAATTTGCTGGAGCTATTTGATAATATTTGTTTTCAACTGAGGAATGTTTTGATCACTTGAAATTCTACCCCTCTCTCTAATATCCATTAATGAGAAGTCTGTTGTGTGTATCTAGTTTATTTTATTATGGCCCTAACTTTTCTTAGTGAATGTTTTTGTAAGCTTCAAAAAATGTTCTAAAAATCAATCTCTCATCCTAGTTTGAGCTGATCAAGAAACTAAGCAAAATGCATAGAACACACCAGCATTCTTGTTCTATATATTGAAGAGGATTTCTAATTGCAATGTCAGAATAGCATCTCTGCAATGGGAGAGTATTCCAGTGCAGGGTTTGGTACTGTGATGTTGCAGCCGTAAATACACAATCACAGCACTCCAGAAAGATGTCCCTACAACCTATACG
>NW_024822700.1:0-1740 GCF_019175285.1 Sceloporus undulatus
ACTAATTAAGCTGGGGACTGGCTGGGGAAGGTGGTTGCAGTGCTGGGGGAGGGAGGCGCATCAGGTGCCTCATTTGGAGGCCACAGATGTGGGAGGATGTGGCAGCAAACCATGGAAAGCAGGTGTTGTTGTGCTGGTTGTGCGCCTTCAAGTCTTTCCCAGCTTTTGGAAACCCTAAGGTGAACCTAGAAGGGGGTTTTCTGGGCAAGGTTCTTCCAAAGGAGTTTGCCATTGCCTTCCTCTGAGGCTGAGAAAGTGTGACTTGCCCCAAGGTTACTCAATGGGTTTCATGGCCAAGCAGGGATTCGAACCCTGATTTCGAGTCCCAGTCCAACACTAAATGGACCTGGTTTATTATTATTATTATTATTATTATTAACCTTTATTTATGAAGCGCTGTAAATTTACACAGCGCTGTACATACAATCTTTTAGTTAGACGGATCCCTGCCCTCGGGCTTACAATCTAAAAAGACAAGACACAGAAGGAGAAGAAGGGGGTGGTGGAGGGAAAGGGTCAGAGGTCCAGCAGTTCCTCTCTACCTCCGAGGCCTGGACCAAGGCAGATGGACTGAAGGGAAGGCTTGGCTTCATAATGGATGGTTAATCATTTTCCAGGGAAAATATATACTCTCAAGTAGGATAAAGCATATACAGTACAGTGATACCCCGGGATACGAATGCGCCGCCTTACGAAATTTCCAGGTTACGAAAAAAATCCATAGAAAAAAACTGTTCCGGGTTACGAAGGTTATTTCGGGTTACGAAAAAATTTTTGGTGCTTTTCGGCGCTTTTTCGCACGAAATCGCGGCTTTCGCTATTAGCGCCTATGGCTTTTTCGGCTTACGAAGGATTTTGGGTTACGAACGCGGCAGCGGAACGAATTAAATTCGTAACCCGGGGTACCACTGTACATAGCAATACAGGAAACGGTTCAATAAACAGGCACCATAAGAACATCAAATAGTAAGCGACCATTATGCGATGCCTGGGAAGGCTTCTCTGAACAGGATGGTCTTCAACTCTGTTTTGAAGCTGGTTAAAGAAGTGATGGCTCTTGTGTCTCGCGGGGGAAGAAGGTTCCAGGAGTGAGGGGCAGCAAGTGAAAAGGGGCGAATCCGGGATGGGGCAGAGGATATCTTGGGCTGAGACAGGAACCCTTGACTACCAGAACGTTTAATAACGTTATAAGTCAAGTATTTTGATAAAGAGTACGGAAGCGAAAGGGAAATAGAGGAGCGATCACTGAAAGAACCATGGAAGTCTATAGTATACAATGGACATTCGGGTGTTTGCGGTTACTGATATTATTAGACCGCATCTATTGTAAATAACTGATATAGCAGAGTTTTAATGTATATAATTTGATGATGGTGATGGTGATGATGATGATGATGACTGGACCTGATTCTGGTTTACATCTTGGACCTTTAAGAAGCAATCCATGGATAAGGAAGGCTGACTGTTGATAAAATTACTTGCAAAGACATAAGAAAAAATATGCAAAAACCTATTGTTAGAATGCATTTAAAGTATCTGAAGAATAAGAACCACACAAAACAAAGCCATTTAAAAAGACACAGTTGCCAGAAGAAGGGCTGGCTATTAAAGGTCCTGGAGAAATGGAATAGGTCAGTTTTTGGTAAGGAGGGAGCCTTCCTGGGAAGGGGTTTCGGACCCCAGGGTTCTGGTATGGATGCTCCATTCTGTGTATATTCTGCAAATGTAAGCCTTTGAAAG
>NW_024822701.1:0-1740 GCF_019175285.1 Sceloporus undulatus
GGCAGATTATTTTAATGACTCTAGAACTCAGCATGTTTGGCCTTTGACCACCGAGGTGGTGTTGCGTTTTTTAGTTTGGCTACGCCACAATAATGTGGCTCCTAAGACAATGTCCATCCATTTGGCCGGTATTTTTTTTTCTCTAAGGCTGGGGGATTTGCTGATCCACGTGCCTCTTTTTTGGTAAAAAGGGCGGTTGAAGGTTGGAAGCGTGCTTATGCTTGTAATAAGGACACAAGACGACCTATATGTTTACAATTGCTCTGTAAAATTTGTGCTACTCTTCCTGTTATTTGTTCCTCAAAATACGAAGTTCAGCTGTTTTGTGCTGCATTTTCAGTGGCCTTTTTTGGCGCCTTTCGTTTAGGCGAAATAGTTGCTGGGTCCAAGAGCGATTTATCCAGTAAGGCACTGCGTGCTTCTGACTTAACATTTTTAAAGCACGGTGTCTCTTTAACTTTGCGTCGCTCCAAGTGCGACCAGTTAGGGGTTGGCCAGAATGTGGTGCTACGTCGCTTTCGTGGCTCCCATGTTTGCCCAGTTAAAGCTCTTCGACTCTTTTGGGTTGTTAGGACTTTGTTGGCCGATTTTCTTTTCATACATGTGGATGGCTCTCCCCTTACAAGATACCAATTTGTTTCTGTTCTCAGAATGGTCATTTCAAGTTTGGGACTCCCTGCCAGGGAGTTTGGTGGACATTCTTTTCGGAGTGGTGCGGCCACTGCTGCTTCTGGGGCTGGCATGCCTGCCAGGGATATCAAGCAAGTGGGACGCTGGAGATCCAAGGCCTTTGTTGGCTATGTTCGCCCACATTTGGATCAATGTGGCGGACATTAAATCGCTCTTGGCAGGGTTGGCGGCAGGCCTCCGAGTAGGCCTTTTGTGGCGGCAGCATAGGCCAGGATCTGAACGTTGGTGGTACCAGGGCTATGGAGTTCTGGTTTGGGAGTCACAAGGTACCCGGGGGCGATGAGCGAAGGCGTCTGGCCATTGCGGAGGCCAGAACGCAGGTGCGCCTCCCGGTGACTAGGGGCTTTGTGAATTGGGGAACGCAAGGCATGGTTTGCGCTCAAGCGGTGTTCCTTAGCCCCTAGGTCATCCCAAGCACCGGGTAGAGACTCGGCTTTGGATAATCAAACAACAGGGTGGTTGTTTGATTGCACAGATCCTGACCTTATGCATTGTGCCAACCCTACCAATGGTTTAATAAAGTTGTGGCCTTTCTCCCATGTCAGTGTTCTGTGGTTATTTTTGACAAGCACATACAAGGCAATTAAGGCAGCTTTTATATATCGCCTATCATAGTATTATAATAGCTATTGCCTCCATCCTTTGTTCATTCTGATCTCAATCCACAATCATTTAATTGTGTGTGCGTGTGTATGTGTGTGTCTATATGCGTGTGTGCGTGCGCATATGATCTTACAATACAGTACTCCAAGCATCTGAGAAAGGCTGTATCTGCACTGAAGAAATAATCCAGTTTGGCACCACTTCGACTACCATGGCTCAATGCTATGGAATCCTGGGAAGTGTAGTTTGTTGTGGCACCAGAGCTCTCTGACAGAGAAGGCTAACACAAAACTCACAAAACCATAATTCCCAGAATCCCATAGCATTGAGCCAGGGCAGTTAAAGTGGTGTCAGATGAGATGATTTCTGCAATGCAGATGCAGCCGAAAGGAATCACAACCCACAGAAGCTGATGCTGAAATAAAACCCTTAAGTCTTTACTTGCTT
>NW_024822702.1:0-1739 GCF_019175285.1 Sceloporus undulatus
TCAACATCCTTTTTAAATTGTGGTGCCCAGAACTGGACACAATATTCCAGGTGGGGCATGACCAAAGCAGAATACAGTGGCACTATTACATTAATAATACATTATTCAAAGTCAAATCCGGTGGTCATGTGGCCAGCATGACTGCACCAAATGCTGTTATCTTCTCACCAGAGTGGTACCTAGCTATCTACTTTCATTTGCATGCTTATGAACTGCTAGGTTGGCAGAAGCTGGGTCTAGTGACAGGAGCTCACTCCATCATGCAGCACGCAGGCCTTGAACTACCAACCTTTTGATTTTCTGATCGTCAGAATTGGTATCTTAACCACTAAGCCTCTCAGTCATGCTGCTTTTCCACTATTGATTCACATGTGATAAGTTCCTCCCACTGCAGTTCTCATAGGCAAACAGTCATGTGGTGTGATTGGCTGTGATTATGTTCCTTCCGCCTCTACCCCTCCCATTCTCAAGCAGGTTACATTTATTTATTTATTTATTTATTTATTTATTTATTTATTTAAAATTACTTAACCAACTGCTGTAACTGCATAATTGGGTGAGAAAAACAGACTGAAGGGCATGCTGAGAAGGGAATAGGACAGGAAGATGAGTTTATGAAGGCTGGCATGCAGAAGACAGAGCCCAGGATTATAGCAGCACCATGGCACTTTTGAAGAGCTGTACAAAAAATGACTGTCACTATTTTCTGTATATGTTTGCATTCCCTATACTCACACAAATGAGATGTCTTAGCAGCCTGGTGTGATAAAGTCCATAGCGTTGGACAGCACTTCATGGTCCATCCAGTCCAACCTCCTGCCAGGCAAAAATATACAACTGATGCACTCTCAAAATATGGCCATCCAGAAGAGTCTATTCCACTCTTGAATGGTTGTTAATGTCAGGGTTTTTTCCTAATATTTAGGTCTAATCGTTTTTCTTCTAATTTGAAGCTGTTGGGTCATGTTCTGGTCTCTAGAGCAGCAGCAAAGCAACCTACAGCTGAATAAAATCACTGCACTAACCCTATTGGCAAAAGTTACTCTTTGGTAAGTCAGACCAAATCTATCCCTATTTTGCTAGCTTTTATGTATGTGCATATAAATGGCAGCAAACTTCGAAAGTGATTACAATCGCTAGTATATTTCCCAAGTGCATGTGGTAAAGAATATTGACAAGTGCCAGTGTCAGAAGTAAAAGAAATTGGCAGTATAAAGCCAGCCCTTATTCCTCACTGTCTAGGAGGATTAGCACTACCAAGGAGTGGATATAAGAAAGGGAAATATTTTCACCTACCTTAATGGCCCTATGTAAATGATTTTGCAAGCAGCCAAATAGAATTGGCACCTTTACTGGGAAGGAAGAAATGTAAAATCATAACATCTGAGGCAGAATACTTTGCCTAGGAATTTAACTTTGAAACCAAACATGTAATTATATTCATGTTTGCAACAAAATAAATGCATTTCAGGGGAAGGGTTTCAATGTAAGGATTTTTATTTATCCTTTCTCCCTTCTGAACATCATTAGTATCCCAATGGTCAATTAATGGTGTGTCACTGTAAAATGACTTACCCATGCTAAATGGAACAGTTTGAAAACTAGATAATAACCTGTAGACTGTAAACAGAGAGGGTTTGTGTTTCACTGATTTTAATGCAATCTGAACATGCAGCTGGTAAATAAAAAGACGCCGTCCTAGCTCTCCCATTAAATCTGGATTGTTCTCATTTGTCTGC
>NW_024822703.1:0-1739 GCF_019175285.1 Sceloporus undulatus
AGAGCAGACCTGCACAACTTGACAGTAGGTAGGGGCCAAAATTCAAAACAGGTTAAACTTCTTAGGGCCACAAATAAGTTTTAATTTATTATTTATTAATTATTATTATTATTATTATTATTATTATTATTATTATTCCATCCTCCTCTGCCCAGCCCTTCCTCCTCCACATGGCCCTCTCCTCAGGAGGAGGCCAAGCAGTGGAGGAGCCTTGAAGTCATTCCACATCCATGCAGGCCACCCAAAATCCTTTGGTGTATCACATGCAGCCCCTGGGCCATATGTTGTGCAGGCCTGTCCTAGGCGTTATACACATTGTGAAAGTAACTCAGGATGAGTCCAGGTCAAATCTCTGTTGTTCACACACATCCTGAATGCACTCAATTAAGTTGGGGGGGGGTGCCAAAAACCCACTTAATATGGGATAATTGATATTGAATCCTCCTCCCCCCCAAGTTTTTAAAAAAGATCTGTATTGTCAATAGTGTGAATAACCAATGCAAATAGACCCAAATAGACACAGGATAAAATGCTGAATTCCCAAAAAAAGGGGGTTTCAAATGGACTCACATCATCATAGGTCCATCTTTATTCCAATGCTTGCATGTGTGAACAACTGGACTCTCAGAGATGCAGATCAATGTAAATCAATGTGGGTCCATAGCATGAATAACAAACCCGGAATGCATGAGTGAGATTATCTGCATCGTCGTGCTAATAAAAACAATAGAGATGTTTCCTCAAGTCAGCCTTGAAGAAATATCAGTGGTGAAAGGCATTGATGTAGCCTAAAGTTTCAGGTCCTTGAGAACCAAAGTTCTAAATGTGGTTGTGGTGGTCCTAGTGGTTGTAAGCCTTCAAGTCATTTCTGACTTGTGACCCTAAGGCAAAACTGTCACCAGGTTTTCTTGGTAAGATCTGTTCAAAGAGGGGTTGCCATTGCCCATCTCTGAAGCTAAGGGAATATGACTTGGCCAAGTGAGGTTTGAAATTTGGTCTCCAGTGTTTCAAACCAATGTTCATAGAATTATAGAATCACATAATTATAGAATTTGAAGAGACCACAAGGGCCATCCAGCCCAACCCCCTGCCATGCAGGAACTCTCAATCAAAGCATCGCTGACAAATAGCCATCCAGGCTCTGTTTAAAGACATCCAAGGAAGGAGACTCCACCACTCTCCAAGGGAGTATGTTCCACTGTGGAATAGCTCTTACTGTCAAGAGGTTCCTCCTAATGTTGAGGGGGAATCTCTTTTCTTGTAGCTTGCATCCATTGTTCTGTGTTCTAGGAGATTATCACATGGCCATTTTTGCCCAAGCCATGCATGGGACAGGATTGGGCCTGAATGAGGAAGAATGGGTGATATCACACACAAAATTGGTGCTGCGCTGCTGTCCAACCATTGCCCATTCCCCAGCCTCACTCTGCCAGCCAATTTGATAGTACAAAAAGCTTCCATACCACCAAAATTGCTGGGAGAAGTGTGGTTGAGTAGAGCAGCAATTTTGTGTGTGATATCCCCTGTTCTTCCCCATTCTAGCCTCATCCTGTCCCATGCATGGCAGGTAAAAATGGCTGTGTGATAATTTCTCTAGACTCTAAAGCAGCAGAATACTAGCTTGCTCCATCCTCTATTCTACTTTGATAGATCTGAACAAAGTAGAATAGACTAGTACTATTAGTTCCCTTGGAGGTATCTGTCCTAAGGGCCAGCTCTCTGGAGCCCTGTTTAAGTAT
>NW_024822704.1:0-1739 GCF_019175285.1 Sceloporus undulatus
ATATATCTACGTTTATCATCTGAAAGGTAATTCAGTCAAAATCTGTATATTCTGTTTTGGTGAAGCATTGGTTGGGATATTAAAATAAACTACCAGAATTTAAAAATGTCTGGTGGGAAAAGTTTGCACATATATATTCAGCAAACTCAAAACAGCCATTCATTTGAACCCCATTGACCTAAAGAGAGATTCTTCTTTTACACAAGTATATTCATCTGCCACAATTAAAAATAGGTGGAAAGCTAAACAGATCTCATTGTTGGAGTCATTTTATCTACACATGCAAATGTAGAATTATGACTTATGGTAAAAATCAAATACACAGTGATGGACCAGGCCTGGTGTCTGCACTCTGTTATATGTAGACTATATATCATGAGGCTATGGGGAACAAGTGGCCCACAGTGTATTTCTAAATTTGCAATTGCGATTCTTGATACAAAAATAACCAGCACAAGGAATTAGCTCAAAGGCTGTCCACAACGTGACAGGCAGCCCTTCATCCAACAACCATGTAGATTATCAGCCAGGAATATCAAAATATATCAGTCTTGTTCTTTTGAATTTTTCAGTTCCTCACCCACAATATAATTCCTGTATCAGGTTACAAGAATGGTTCCCTCCTTCTCCACTGTATGCATATTTCTCCAAAAACTTTGCATTTTTATGCATTTTAAGACTGAATGAAGAAACCTTTTGTACACAATATTTCATGCTTTTTCATCATGTACATTTTTTTAATGTACCTAGGTCCTTGTGTACGTTTCCCCCCTCTGAAATGGACTAGAAGCCTCATAAATGTATCAGTATCTGAGATGTGTTCCAGTACTTTGGTAGTCTTGGGAGATATGAAGTAGATACAGAAGCACAAATTCAAACAAATGCCGTTCTCATCCCATTTGTTTTTCTACCATCTATCTGTCCCCATTATCACTCCTTGGCCTTTTGGCTAAGATCAAGTGTAGTAGTATGTGTGCCTTTTCACACCACAGCATTATAGCCCTGTAATTCCACTTTAACTGTCATGGCTGTATCCTAAGGAATCCTGGGGTTTGTACTTCAGTGAGACACTAAAGCTCCTTGGCTGAAAATTCTAAATGCCCTCCCCAAACTACAGGCCTCAGCAATCCATTAGATGTTACAACAGCAGTTAAAGTGGAATCAGAGTGCTATAATTATCTAATGCGAAAAGCCCCTTGATATTCCTCCTGTTATGGTTATCATATTGCTGGTGAATTGTGTCAAACTCTAGAGCAGGCATGTAGAATTGTTGGCCTTTGAAATGCTCCACAATGCAAAGTCTATGATTTCTGGTTATTTGTCATGCTTCCGGGAGCTTTAGGAACTTGAAATGAAAAACATTGGGGTGTGTGTGTGGAGGGCAGTCTCACTCCTGGTCTACAGCTCATGCAGAAATTTCTGTTTCACTTAAACCTTATTCCTTCATCCAGACTAGAGGAATAACAATTGCATGGAATGGAAGAGTCAGTTGTGTATGGTCCAACATCAAGAGAAAGCCTATATAACCAAAGCAAAGTCTCTGCTACAGATGTGTCATCCTGCAATAGATGACCTGGTCAGAGCTGATGACAATAAGAGAGTGGCACTAGTGAACGCAGAACCGCTCTCTTGCATCATGCATTCTTTGCTGTGTGATCTAAACCTGAATAAGACTTGAACAATCTCCTATCATGCAATAAAATGTCATGTCATGTTGGCTCAGTGCTTACTGGTGGAAA
>NW_024822706.1:0-1739 GCF_019175285.1 Sceloporus undulatus
TATTTTATTGTCACAAACACAGCAAGGTTTAAGGAGATTATTGAAGGTTTTCAGTCAATTAGCTACACAAGACAAGGTGAAAATCAATCACAAAAAACAACAATACTAGTTTTTGCTAATAGGCATATAAAACATACATGGTGAATTGATGGACAACTTATAGAACAAGTGAAGTCCTTCAAATATTTAGGACTAAATTTTTCCTCAACTGGATCTTGGAGTTGTCATTTTGAAAATACAAAAACAGATGCTATTAATACAGCCAACTCTCTATTAAGATTCTACTGGAGCAGAAGTGGTAAACAGTTCCCTCCGGCCATTAAAATCTTTGAGGCTAAAGTTATAACTCAGTTGCATTATGGGGCTGAAATTTGGGGGACTAACATAAAATCTAACTTGGAAACAGTCCAAAATAATTACTTGCAAGCAATTTTAGGTCTGCCCAAAGGAACCGAGACCGCTATCCTTCAGTTGGAAGGTGGTCTCCGTACTGTTAAGGCTATAACTCAGGTTCAAGCCATTAAATACTGGCTCAAACTTACTAATGGGATAGGACTAGCCCTTGTATTGATTGCTTTCAAAGAAATGTTGAAATTTGAAAACAAAACACTTAGATCTTGGAATCAAGAAATCCTGCAACTTATGGATTTGTATGGTTTCTCAAAGGACTCTTTGTGCTCTTTAAATTATGATAAAGCTGTAAAATATATGAAGTCCCATATTTTGAAACACGACTTTCAGTTAGATTGCACTTCTGTTGGCCTATCAAAATGTGCTCCTTGGTATACCAAACTCCCTTTCCAAATACGTTATCCACAATATCTAAATAATATAACTAATTTCAAACAGAGATATGTCTTCACAGCCTTACGTTGTCATCAATGACCACAGCTGTGGTGCAAAGGCGTTATCAAAGGACCATCTGGGAAGAAAGAGTTTGTCCATGTGGCTCCAACTCAGTTGAAGATCTAAGTCATTACTTATTAGAGTGCCCAATTTATAAAGATATAAGAAATGCTTTATACAAAGACTTAGGGTTGGTATCAAACAACTCTGACTCATATCTGATCACTCTATTATTAGGGGATACTAAAACAAGCATTTCTGAAAAAGTAGCCTGTTATGCCTTTAAAGCTTCAGTGTTAAGAAGGAAGTTCTATAAAGACGATGGTTGCGTCACAGGATAGTTTTGAAGCCCAACTAGTCTTGAATATCCTCAGCTCTGTAAACCAATGTTATAGAGCTTTATTGTATCTGGCCCCTTATGCCTCTTTAGACCCATCTTACATGTTGCTGTTGTTGTTTTCAAAAGACAATTTTAACCCTGCAATGCAATGTACCTTATACAATGTAGTTGTTGCATATATTTACATGTTTTTATAAGAACTACCTTTTTTGGTAATGGTATATGCTATACAAACATAACAACTTATTATCTATCTATCTATCTATCTATCTATCTATCTAGTTAGCTAGCTATCTAATTTATGCACAAGAAATTTGCCCGTATAAACATAATTCTGTACAGGTTTTCCTTGTACCTTTCTCCTTTGATCAATTCGAATATTAAGTCCCAATTAATTTAGTCCAATTAATGATACCTGCTCTTCTTCACTGTCAAACATAAGTAGCAATTTATACATTTTACCTATCAAATGACTACCATCTGTGCATAAAAACTTTAAAATTATGACACACACCCCCGATACTGTCAGCTCTTCATATCCTCTCTCTTCCCC
>NW_024822707.1:0-1739 GCF_019175285.1 Sceloporus undulatus
TCCATCTTTCTTATTTTAGTCCAACTTAATAAGTGCATATTCACCCAATTCTCCTTTTAGGAATTCCATTACTCCTTCCCAATCTTCCATTAATTTACTTTTCGTATTGTTCCTTAATGCCTGCGTTAGTTTATCCATTTCCATCCCCTCATATAATTTCCACATCCAATCCTCCTTTGATGGTATATCCTCACATTTCCACTTTTGTGCGAAACACATCCTAGCCAAAGTAATCATATAATAGACAATCTTTTCGTGTTTTGAACAGATCTCCTCTCCAAATATCCCTAAGAGATAAAGTTCTGGTTTTAATTGTACTGTAGTTTTATACCCAAGATTTTGCTAATCATTCCGTTTATCATTGTCCAATATTTCTTTGACCATTTACAGGTCCACCAACAATGATAGAATGTGCCAATTTCGCTTTTGCATTTCCAACATCTATTTTCTTTTATTTTATATATTTTTGCAATTTTATCAGGCGAGAGGTACCATTGATAAAACATTTTATAAAAGTTTTCCCTTAGATTTTGAGATGCCGAGTATTTGAATCCATTTTTCCACACTTTTTCCCACTGCGCTAATAATATAGGACGTCCAATATTTTTTGCCCACTGAATCATCTGATGTTTAATTACCTCCTCTTCCATGTCATATTCCAACAATATTTTGTAGATTTTCCCAATTAATTTATTCCCCTCAGAGGTCAGTATCTTCCCCAGCTGTGATTCATCTCCTCTTCTCTCAAATCCATACGCTTTAAGATCTATTCTGAACCTTTCATAAATCTGTCTATATGTAAACCAGGATCCTTTCCATCCTTCTTTTTCCAATTCTTCTTTTGTTTTAATTCTCCAATTTCCATCCTTGTTTTCTATCAAATCATTATATTTGTACCATTTACTTTCTCTGGCCAATTCTTTTCTATGGAATGCTTCATGGATGGAGACCCATCCATTCATTTTCCGTAATATTCTTCCTTTATACCGGTTCCACACTCTTATTAGGGGCTTTCTAATTTCATGATTCATGAAATTTTTGTTTTGTTGAGCTTTCTCGTATGCTAGATACGCATGCCATCCAAAGCTCAATCCCTCCCCCTCTAATTCCAGTAATTTCTCTTTTTCCAGGGCTACCCATTCTTTAATCCATACTAGTGCACTTGCCTCAAAATACAGTTTTAAATTTGGAAGATTTAGTCCCCCTCTTTCCCTTGCATCTTGTAATGTTTTCAGTTTCACCCTTGGTTTTCTTCCTCTCCATATGAATTGGGCTATATCCTTGTCCCAATCTTTGAATGGTTTATCTGAGTTTATGATTGGTATTGTTTGAAAAAGGTATAGCATCTTTGGTAAAACATTCATTTTAATCACTGATATCCTTCCCATTATTGATAAATTTAGTTTGTTCCAATTAATTAGATCTTCTCTTATTTGGGACCATAGCTTCTTATAATTATTCTCGTACAATTCTATAGACCTGTTTGTAATTTGGACCCCTAAATATTTAGTTTTTCTCCCTATTTTTATTCCAAATTTCCCTTCTAGTTCTTTCTCTTCTTCCTTTTTAATATTTTTTGTTATGATAATTGATTTCTCTTTGTTGATTTTACATCCCGTGACATTACCAAATAAATCTAATAAATTTAGAAATTTCCCTAAACTTTCCATAGGGTTTTCCAATATTACAATCACATCATCTGCAAAGGCCCTAACTTTGTAATCATATTTCCTAATTTT
>NW_024822708.1:0-1739 GCF_019175285.1 Sceloporus undulatus
GCCCTGCAAACCCCCAAGCATTTGACTCCCAAACAGAGACGATGGGCAAAAGAATTTTACAAGTTCAATTTCACCATAAAATTCTTTCCTGGCAAAGACAATGTGCTTGCCGATGGGTTGTCCCGAATGCATGGTCGGGGACAACAGGAACGGGGGGAGCTGCAGACTCTGTTCTCCTCCAAACAATTGGGGCTAGGTGTGACCACCCGCTCCCAGACCAAGAAAGAACAGGAGACTCGTTTAGAAAACCTAGACCCTATGATGAGGGAAATTTTGGAGAAATATGAGACTGATGAGGAGTTGGCAAGCCTAAAACCTGAACTCCAATGTTCTGAACAGGGGGTATGGACCAAAGATGGGAAAGTTTATGTGCCTGAAGCCTGCAGGGCGAAAGTGCTTGAACTTTGTCATGATGTCAAAGCTGCAGGACATTGGGGGTTCGTTAAAACCTGGGTGACCCTGAGTTCAAAGTATTGGTGGCCCAAAGCTCGTAAGGAGGTTGAGGCTTATGTACAGGGGTGTTCAATTTGTGCCAGAGCCAAACCTCACACAGGCAAGCCAAGTGGCCTATTACAACCTGTAGAGACTCCATCTAGACCTTGGCAACACATTGCAATGGACTTTATTACGGACTTGCCAGAAAGCAAGGGCAAAGACACCATTTGGGTTGTTACAGACTTGTTTTCCAAACAGGTACACTACGTGGGTTGCAAGGGGGTCCCATCTGCATCCAAACTGGCTGACCTTTTTATTGAAAATATATACAAGTTGCATTGTTTACCGGACAAGATCCTGTCTGACCGCGGATCATCTTTCACTTCAAAATTTTGGAGGTGTTTACAGGATAAGCTGGGGGTGCAATTGGCCTTTAGCTCCGCTTTTCACCCACAAACGGACGGTCAGACGGAAAGGGTTAATCGGTCTCTGGAGGTATATTTAAGGTGCTATGTCAACTACTTACAAGATAACTGGATGGACTTGTTGCCACATGCTGAGGTGGCATTTAATATATCTAGTCATGCCAGTTTGGGAATGTCTCCTTTCCAAGTGGTGTTTGGTTATGAGCCAAGAGTCATCCCACAATTGTCCCCTGAACCAAAGGATCCGGTGCCGGTGGGAAAATGGAGCCAGCTACTACGAGATAGTTGGCCTAAAATAGTGGAGGCTTTAAAACAGGCCAAAATGGACTACAAGCGTTTTGCAGACCAGCACAGGAAGCCTGGTTGGGACATTCGGGAGGGGGACTGGGTATTTCTTTCTACAAAAAATTTGAAATGTCGAGTCCCTTGTAAAAAATTAGGCCCTAAATTTGTGGGCCCATTTGCTGTCAAAAGACTGGTTAGTGAAGTGACTGCTGAGTTGGATCTTCCAAAGATGTACAAACACATTAACCCCACATTTCATTTCAGCCTGCTGAAGCCTGCTGGGAAGAGGACTGAAGATGAACTGAACGAACCTGCTCCACTGCCTTTGCTCATTGAGGGGGAAGAACATTTTGAAATTATAAAGATTTTGGACTCTAGAGTGGTGAAGGGGGGCTTGGAATATCTGGTGCAGTGGAAACATTTTCCAGTTGATATGGCTGAATGGGTGGGGGTTAAACATGTAAATGCTGAGAAATTGATTCATGAGTTTCATTTGGCCTACCCTGACAAACCTAAATTGGATAAATAAAGCTTTGGGGAGGCAGAGTGTCAGAACTCCAAAGCCAATAACTAATCAATATTCCCATCCACTGT
>NW_024822709.1:0-1739 GCF_019175285.1 Sceloporus undulatus
CCCCCCCCCCCCATTGCCTTCTTTCCCTTCCAGCCCCAGGCCCCTTCCTCCCCCCAAAAGGAGCAGATTGTGGCCGGCACACGCTCCTCGTTTGCATTTCTATGGCGGAGGCACAATGGCCAAAGGGGGCCTGGCGTGTGGCGGTTTGGAGGGCAGACAATGGGGGGCTTTGGCCTGCTTTGGCAGCCCCCTCCAGCTGCCGCCGGGAGAGGCCTTGGCTCGGGGTCTGGGAGGGGGCAGCAGGGGAGGGGAGCCAGCCAGCAAAAAGACAAAGGCACCCCTCTCCCTGTGTGTGTGTGTGTGTGTGTGTGTGTGTGTGTGTGTGTGTGTTGCCCAATCTGTTCTCTGGGTGATGAATGGCTCTACTTTGGGCACACGCTTCCCCAATTTGGCATTGGATTTCGGAGCCTTCTGAGCAGGCCATGGCCTCCTGGCTCAACCCCCCCCCCCCCCCCCCCCCCCCGCGCCCCCCCCCCCCGCCCCCCCCCCCCTCCCCCCCCCCCCCCCCCCCACTACCCAATAAAACCCTCAGCTCCTCTGCCTTTCTTCCTTCATTCCCCCTCCCCACATATCCCATCATCCCCACTTGTGCCACTTTAGCTTGACTCCAGCAGCAGTGGCATCTCTAGTGCTGATGTCACTCATTGCAATTGGCATCCCTGATTGTGGTCTGCACCCCCCAAAGACACCCACCCTGCCGGAGAGGGCCCCTCAGCCAGTGTTTGGTCCCTTTGGTCAAGTGTCTTCTTCAGTCAGAAGTTGTTTAGGGAGGACTTGGCATGGTAGCCCCAACACAAGTGCCACCTTGCCAGGAAAAATGAAACATAGTGCAGTCTTTTGCAGGTGTAGCTGCACTGCAGAAATAAAAGCAGTTTGACATCACAATAGCAGCTGCAGCTTTGGCTGCATTGGCACTGCAGAAATAATGGAGTTGGACATTGCTTTAACTGCCATGGCTCCACACTATGAGATTTGTAGTTTTGTGAAGTCTTTAGCTTTCTCTGTCTGAGGACTCTGGTGCCACAACAAACTACAAATCCCAGCAGTCCACAGCCTGGAGCCATGGCAGTTAGAGCTGTCCCAAACTGCATTATTCCTGCAGTGCTGATGAAGCCTCAGACGCCAGGGATTTGTAGTTTGGTGAAGGGCCAGAGCTCTCTGACAGATCAGGCTGAATACCTCACCAAACTACTATGAAAAATAAAGTGCTGTCAGACTGCTTTGTTTCTGCTGTGTGGATTAGCTCTGTGCCACTGTGGGCTGACCTTGGTGCCCTTTTTTTGCTATGCAGTTGGAGCACTGCAGTTCTACTTTAACTGCCATAGCTTCATCCTGTGCAATCCTGGGATTTGCAGTTTACAAAGTGGTGTTTGGAATTCTCAACCAGGGAACTCTAGTCCGTCACCAAACTACAAACCCCAGGATTCTGTGAGACGCAGCCATGGTGCTTCAAGTGGAAACATGGTTTTATAACTGTGTTATGTGAAAGGGTTCTTATAAAACTCAGATTTGCACACATGCCCAAGGCTGCCTCTGGTTAATCACTGACGGAGGGTGTATATCCACACTCTAGAATTAAAGCAGTTTGACACCACTTTGATGGAATCCTGAGCTTTGCAGTTTGGGGACACACCAGGACTTCTGACAGTCTAGGCTGAATACTTCACCAAACTATAGCTCCCAGGATTCTGTAGGATGGAGTTGTGACCATTAACAGGATGTCAAACTGCTTTAATTCT
>NW_024822710.1:0-1739 GCF_019175285.1 Sceloporus undulatus
TGCAAGCCAGGTCACAGTTGGTATCTTCGAGCAGGTCGTAGATAATGTGGGTCTTGTTCTTGATAGACCTGGCATTGCACAGGAGCAGAGACAGGGTTTGTGGTACAGTTGGAATGACCCTCAGATCTCTTTGGATAGAAGAGGGATAGGAAGGGGAGATAGATATTAAGCATCGATCTCGCCTTCCCCTGTAACGCTGATCCACTCTCCTACTGCCATACCTCCCCCTGCCCCACACTACCTCAATAGGAGCCCCGCTCATACCGAGAGAACTACCCTCTGCCTCCCCAGCCATGATTTGCAAACTCTCTGTTTCTCTCTCACAGAGACTTTCATAGGCTAATGCAATTTAGAAACACTAAACAAGAATAAAACGTAAGCAGTGAGACTCAGTGGCCAACTTACAAGCCAACTAAAGAGAAATGGCAATATTTGTATTCATCTTTTTGGAAAATCACAGCCACAGGAGGCAAAACAGTTCTTCGGATAACATCCCAGATAAAAAGAGGGAAAGCCAGCTGCCCGTGGGACCTAACCTGGGCCCTTGCCTGGCTGGGCCTGGGCTGAACGCTGCAAAGTGAGACTCCTGGCATCAGCCAGAATGGGAACCTGCTAGCCAGACTTGGGGAGATGGCACTTCCAGCCCCGCAGTCTGATTTGCCTGAAGGCCAGGATTTCGCACAGCAGCTTGGGCCAAACAGATGGCAGCAGAGCAGCGAAGGGCTGGTACCACTTTGAGATTCCAGAGCCCATGAGGCGAATGCCACTGAGAGCAAGATTTCCTCACAGTGCAACGCTGGTTTCGTGCAGCCTTAAGACGGCTGACATTGGAAGCCGTGTTCCACCCGTGAGGAGCCATTCAGAGGCAGAAACATCCAAGGGCTTTAATCTGAACTGACAGCAGGGGGTTGGACTGGATGGCGCTTGTGGTCTCTTCCAACTCTATGATTCTAATAATAATAATAATAATATAGTTTATTTGTATCCTGCTTTTCCAAAACCTGATCAAAGCGGCGAATTCTATGATTCTATGAACCAGGGGGAAAGTGAAACAGCCAAAGCGGGCGTAAAACAGATGGGTTTCCTATGCCACTCCAGCAAATGGAAGGCAAGGCTTGGCATTCCTTCTGTGTGCTTCATGCACCTGCGGGGAAAGGATGAAGAAGGGAAAGGTCACCAGCAAAGTGCAAAGGGGCAGAACAGGGAGAGGGACGGGGAGCAGTTCTCCCATGCTCATGTCCTCCAGAGAAATGCACTGACCGACCAGGTGTAAGATGTCTTGTGTGCCCTTATAGCAAATGGAAGAAAGGAGAAAACTCTGACATCTACCATCTAAGACTAAACAACTATTATTATTATTATTATTATTATTATTATTATTATTATTATTATTATTAACCTTTATTTATGAAGCGCTGTACATTTACACAGCGCTGTACATACAATCTTTTTAGTTAGATGGTTCCCTGTCCTCGGGCCTACAATCTAAAAAGACACGACACAGAAGGAGAAGAAGGGAGTGGTGGAGGGAAAGGGTCAGAGGTCCAGCAGTTCCTCTCTACCTCCGAGGCCTGGACCAAGGCAGAGGGACTGGAGGGAGGGCTTGGCTTCATAATGGAAGGTTAATCTTCATCCAGGGAAAATACATACTCACAAGTAGGATAATACATATACAGTACATAGCAATACAGGAAATGGATCGATAAACAGGCAACAAAAGAACATCAGATAGTAAGCGA
>NW_024822711.1:0-1739 GCF_019175285.1 Sceloporus undulatus
CTTGTGCCATGTTTGGAAACCTCAGTTGGAACAGAATATGGCAGCCAAGTTGGTTATGGGCGCTTCTATAAGTGCCCACATTACACCGGTTCTTAAATCCCTCCATGGGCTTCCCATTAGTTTCTGGGTAAGATACAAGGTGTTGGTTTTAACCTTTAAAGCCCTCCATGGCTTGGGCCCTGACTCCTTGTGGGAGCACCTCCTCTAATACAATCCACCGCAGACTCAGGTCCTCTGGGAAGAACCTGCTACAACTCAAGAAGACCAGACTTTCAGCGGTGACCCAGAGGTCCTTCTCTTCAGATGCTCCCAGACTCTGGAATGACCTCTGGATGAGATCCATCATATTATCACCTTGGAAGCCTTTAGGAAGGCTATTAAGATGGATCTCTTTCCAGACTAGATGAGATCTATTGACTTACCTCTCCCTCTCCCTCCCCCCGACCCTTGCCATCATTACTGTTATGGAAATTGTTATCTATCATTCTTGTCCTCCCCTCTCACCTTTAGAAAACGATCCAATTCTTGCCTGAAAGAAACCTTTTTAATGTATTGTGTTTTGGATGTTTTAAATTTTATTGCAGTTTAATAGCTTTAAAGTCAAAGAAATGTCAAGATTCTGTATTGAAACCAAAGTCAAATATTTGGGAATTTACTTTACTAAAAGAAACACCGAACTCTCCCAGAATAATTATATAAAAATATGGTATGCAATTAAAAAAGATCTAGCAAAATGGTGTAAATATAACTTGTCCCTTTTTGGAAGGGTTGCCATAATTAAAATGAATATTTTACCACGAAGGTTATATCTGTTTTGTAATATTCCGATTATTTCAAATGACAAATACTTTGTTTTATGGCAGAGACCTGACCAGATTTATTTGGGAGGGCAAAAAGGCAAGGAAACTTTTAACTGAGGAGAAATTAAAGGGGGATGTAACTTACCGAACTTTAAGTTGTACTACTTTGCTATGTGTCTTAACTGGCTATAAGAATGGATTACGTTGAGGAATGAGAATCTTCTGAATTTGGAAAGCTCTAATTTAAGTTTGGGAATCCACGCATATATGTGGTACATAAAGCCTAAAGATAATAATGTCTTTAATCATCATGTTGTAAGAAGATCATTACTAAAGGTGTGGTACAAAGTGAAACAACAATTTTATAATGACATTCCCCCATGGGTGTCTCTACAAGAAGCATATTATAGAAGAACAAAGAACAAAGACATGCAATGGTTAAGATATGGAGAGCTAATAAGCAAAACATCTGAAGGGAATTACACTATGAAAAAGTTTGAAGAACTAAATGAGAAAGGAGAGGTGCAAGACTGGTTTTTATATAACCAACTAAAAAGTTGCTTTAAGATAGATAACGAAATACCTGGTTTAACTATAGATAATAATGAAATAGATAAAATAGTGATGGACAAACAAGGGAAACACATAGCCAAATACTATAAGCCACTAAAAGAGAGAGACCTTGAAAATGAAACCGTCAGCATAGTATGATAGGATGGGCACAGGACACACACACACACAAAATCACATTAGAAGAATGGGAAAAATCGTGGAAAGGAACTAATAAATTTACGCTATGCCAAAATTATAAAGAGAACCACCTTAAAATGTTGTACAGGTGGTATCTAACCCCCCAAAAATCCATCAAATCTATAAAACTGGTAACATCAAGTGTTGGAAGTGTGGGAAACCAGAGGGTAATTTCTATCATGTGTGGTG
>NW_024822712.1:0-1739 GCF_019175285.1 Sceloporus undulatus
ATGTGTGAGGCTGACAGCAAACATAAAACAAAAACAATAACAAAAAATGAGAAGGCACAGCTACTTTTTGGGCTGAGAGAGTGTGACTTTCACTCCGTCTCAAAGTTGCAGAACAAGATGAACACAAAACAACACACATAAGAATAAGCCACCGCCTTGTGGAAGAAATCACTCAGTTCTCTGAGCATAGGCAGAGCAAAACTGGGTATATTTGCAGCATGCTCCTAGTCTCTGATCATGTGCAGAGAGCAAAGCAAAACCTTTAGGAGGTGCTGTATGGCATCCCTGGCAACACTCACAGCAAAGAACAAAGAACAGAACGACTATGAAGAAATCTATCCTTCCCAATTCCTAGGAGAAAAGAAGAGGATTCCTGAGCATGCTTAGAGTGCGTAGTCTCTGAGCATGGAAAGAGAAAAGCAGAAGCAACAGCTTGTGACTGACAGGGGGCACTTGTGAGACAAACTGGTTGGAACACACTTCAAATTAAACAGTGGATGTGCTGTCCTACATAAATCATGGAGGACAAAAAAGGTAGACTACTCAGCCAGTGAGGCTCATCTATGAATTCCAAGGCTCTGAAACAGACAGAGTGGAGGGAGTTCCTTCACACTCCCAAATCTCAAGCAATTAAACAAATACAAATACCAATTCATGTATGGAAACACCTTGGTTGAGAGTCAGCAGCTAAGACATTTTTCCCAGATAGACTATGCTGACCTGAGACTCTTTATAACTACTTAACAGGAAAATCCCTACCCATAATACAGACTTCAGACAAAGAGGAAGTTGCCTTCAGACTCCTGGATCCCAGGCAGTCAAGCAAACAAACAAACAAACAAACCAGAACAACTTTACAATGCCTGACCCTGCTGTGCTGGCCAAGTCTATGCAAATTGAGGCAAGGGAGACAAATGGGGCTCCCTTTTCCAAGCAGGCTGACTATGGAAAGTCTAGTTTTTCAAATACCTAAGCACAAGATTTATTTCCCAAAATGCTATGTCCTCTTAACACAACCAAAACAACAAAAGTAGCCCAAATTTGGGTCAAGAGAAACTCGAAACTCTTGTCCCTTTACATTCTCCATAATTATAGAAGAGATCTATAGTCTAACCAAGTAACATCCAAATTACAGTCTGAGAGCCTGTTGTAGAAGAGGGAGGGAGCTGAAGAAAGGCACACCAAATCAGCTAAAAACACCTGAGGAAAAGACCAAAACTTTGGTTTGGGGCTGAGACAGTGTAACTCTGTTGAGTCATACTCTCGGGAAGGAGGATGTAGGACAAGACTCATGGAAGATGACCAGATCAGGCTTACAAGAGCAAAAGAAAAACTTTTGGCTGAGCAGAAGGTCTACAAAACTTTACACACAGCACTGATTACTGAAGACAAGACAAAGGAATAGCTCTCTTGAACAATGCAAGAACAACAAAAGAGAAGATGGGGGTGTTGGGCGGCAGGAGGCCTCTGAGCATGTAAAGAGAGCAGAAAAAACTGAAACAGGAAACTACAGCTTAATGTCTTTATGCAGCCCTGAGCACATGGCAGCAGAGATATACTCTGGGTCCCAACCATGGGTTCCTAAGAACTGGAGGGGCACAATATGATAGACTACATGCCTTTACCCAAAAGACAAAGTTCTAACAGCATAAACCTATGCTAAAGAAGAGACAGATTGTGTGCTCTTGCCAAAAGTAGAGTCAGAACACCAACACAACAAGAATATCTCACAACCTTAA
>NW_024822713.1:0-1739 GCF_019175285.1 Sceloporus undulatus
GTAATGGAGGTGAGATATTTTACAGCAAATTTGGTGGATAGGCTCACTGGAAGAGATCCATCTTGAGTGCCTTGTTAAAGGCATCTAAGGTGGTAATAAGGCGGATCTCTTCCGGCAAGTCGTTCCATAGCTTGGGGGCTATGACAGAAAATGCTCCGTGGGACGTTGTTGTTAACCTAGTTTTTGCACACTCTAATAATTTCTTCCCAGATGTCCTGAGAGTGCGGGGTGGATTGTGTAGGGAGAAGCATTCTCTCATGTAACTTGGGCCCAAGCCATAGTATTGGGCCCGGAAGCTGATTGTCAGCCAGTGAAGAGATTTTAATATTGGTGTTATGTGGTGAAACCTAGATGTTCCAGTGACCAATCTGGCTGCAGATTATCTACCAACTGTTTCACACATCTGGATGAGGTAAAAGACTCATGGAAGCTTATGCCACAATACACATACAGTCCACTCGCATATGCTGAAAGCTGTCCACGAGTCCACAAGGCGCAATGGGTGGTGCATCCCATTAACAATAATGGGGGGGGGGGGCCACCACACCACCATGTCATGCACAAGCCCCATTATTTTCAATGGGGCTCGAGCATACACATTTTTTTATGCGGGGGGGGGGGGGACAGAGGGTCCCCCATTTAAAAAAAGGGTACAGTGTATATTTGTTAAATCTTTAAAGTGCCAACCAGGTCTTTGCTGTTCTGTTTTTGTTACAAAAATCATTAGGGATACCCTATGAAACTCTCACAAGCCTGTAATATTGAAAACAGGTTTCATCTTAGCTTGCAGATTTTAAAGAACTTGGATTTAGAAAATATGTTTGGTAAATTAGCCTGTTAATTTCTGAAGCTTTCCAGGAGTATGCAAATCTTTCCTGTAAACTCTCTCATATATCTTGGCCATAATGTCTGCAACAATACAATCTTGGCATATGTTAGCAATTAGAAAACAGCAACCCCACAAAAAGTGAGAGGAAGGAGGGGGAAATGATAGTGTTCTGATGTTGCAAGAGCACTAATCTAGATATGGAATCCCCAACATAGGAACTGCATATTTATGAAAGGCAAGCTCTCAAGGACTAAGAGAAATGTAAGGGGCAACTCTCATATGTTAAGAGAAATGTAAGAGGCAGCAAATGCAAGAGTTTAAAAGATGTAAACTGTGCAGAGGAAGGTGATCATATGGAGCAAATAAAATGAGTTAAACAGACCCAAAATGTAAGACATTTAAGTGTGCTTTGGACTGCAGTCTTCCAGTCATGATCAAGTACTTCTGCTGAGATTCTTGAAATGTCATAAAAAAAAATCCTACACAAATGAAAGAGAATGTGTCTGTCTCCAGCATAGCTCCAGGAATATGGAACCTAGGCATGTGATATTTGGCATGGACACTTATGAGGTCCCTAGCTCAGAATTATTCTATTTTAAAATGGATTAATGAATTATACAGTAGTTAATTAAAATCTATGGATAGCATGCAGTACCATCTTTGCGCATCCTACTCTAATCTACCCAGCAAACAAGGCTAGAGACAGACCTAGGAAATTCAGTGCTTTGCAGTCCAGTACATGTGACTCTTCCCTCTGCAGGTCACATGATTTTTCAAATCAGCTGTGAGGAGGGATTTGAACAGTGTTGCCAACAAGCCTCGAAGATAATTCCCGAAAATGTTTGTCCAAAACACGCTGAATCCCCCCAATCACACGGAATATTCAGCCACAATTCCTGGAAAATTCCCA
>NW_024822714.1:0-1739 GCF_019175285.1 Sceloporus undulatus
ATATATATATATATATATATATATAATTGTATGATATACAATGCATGTATGTATCCATATGTATATACAATGTATATGTATGATAGGCATGTGTGCATACATTGTATGATATCCAGTGTTTCTCACACACACACACACACATATATATATAATGTATGGGATTATATATATATAATGAAACTTGGTTTCCCATACACTTTCTTTCCCTTTCTTTCTCTGCCTGATCCTTGGCTGGGAAGGAAGGAAGGACCACAGCCCCCTCCCTCCCTCCCTGCCTTCTCCTCGTGCTTGAATGGGGCCCTCTTCCCATTGGCTGCCGAGGGAGGCTCCTGATTGGCTGCCGGGGGTGGGGAGGGGGCGTGGGCCTGGGCCGGGAGGGTATAAAAGCCCCCAGGTGGGCCACCTGTGAGCCAGGAGTCGGCGCTGGAGGCGGAGAGCAGAGGTCCTTTGCACTCGCTCTTTCTTCGGTGGCTCCTGCTCTTGCTCTGCTCCGGACCAGACCCAGGGAGACCCCGGCCCCAAGGCGCCCAGCATGGTCCCCCGGTGGACGGCCCTCTTGCTCCTGGCGGCGGGGGCCCTGGCGGCTCCGGCAGCGGCAGCAGCAGCAGCAGCCTCTTCTTCTTCCTCCTCCGAAGTGGAGCACAATGACTCGGTCAGCAGCCCCAGGAAGACCCGGCTGGCCAGCCAGAACTCAGGTAACCAAAGGGCTCCACGGAGAATGAGAGAGAGAGAGTGTGTCACACACAAAGAGAGAGAGAAAGAGTCACATACACACACAAGGAGACACAGAAAGAGAGTCTCAGAGAGACAGACACACACACACAGAGAGAGAGACATACACTCCCTGTGTATGTGTGTATTTCTGTGTGTGTGTCATACATAGAGTAAAAAAGTCACAGAGAGACAGTATCTCTCCCCCTCTCTCTCTCTTACATACACACACACACACACAGAAAGAATCATATACACACACAGGGATACACAGGGAGTGTGTGTGTGTATCACACATAGAGTTAAAGAGTCATAGTGTGTGTGTGTGTGTGTGTGTGTGTGTGTGTCAGAGACAGAAACACAAAGGGAGACAGAGAGAATGTCACACACACAAAGAGAAAGAGTCACAGAGAGAGAGAGAGATACACAGGGGGAGAGTGTTTGTGTCTCAAAGCGAGAGACAGAGAAACACAGAGGGAGACACAGAGAGTGTATCACACACACAGAGTCACAGAGAGACATACACACAGAGAGAGAAAGAGAAGGTCTCTCTCTCACATGCACACACACACCGTGACACAGAGAAAGAGACACAGACATAGAGAGACAGTGTCTCACACACATAGAGGCACAGAGAGTGAAAGTGAGTGTGTGTCTCACAGAGAGAGAGAGAGAGAGAGAGAGAATGTCACACACACAGAGAGAGAATCACACAGAGAGAGACAAAGTGTGTGTGTGTCACACACAGGCACAGAAAGACACACACACACACACACACTGAGAAAGAGAGAACCTGTCACACAGATACAGAGAGAAAGAGAGAAATGCACAAAGAGAGAGAGAGATGCACATGCACACAGACAGACACAGAGTGATGGAGATGCACCCACAGACCCTCCCGGCCAGGTTTCGGGGTCTGCATCCACACTGCAGAAGTAACCCAGTTTGACACCACTCTAACTGCCATGGCTCAGTTCTATGGGACTGTAGTTTTGGAAACCAGTGGTGCCACAACTACCAAGTCCCAG
>NW_024822715.1:0-1739 GCF_019175285.1 Sceloporus undulatus
CCCCCCAAATGCACCTGAGAGTTTCCTGGGACAGCAACCAGGGCCTCCCCAGAAGATCTCAAAACCAGGACAGGTTTCATGCAGGAAAGTAGAGGAAGATCGGTTGCAAAATACTTATCTGGCACATTTGTTGAAGGAGGAAGAACGATAGATAACAGCCTGCTCCCTTGTGGCTGAGGAAGACCTCTTGTCTTGAAACGTCCTCCATCAATTCTCAAAGACAGGGATAACAGCACTTTATTTAGTTTCATATCATCTATTTTAGCATGTCACCTAGAGCAGATATATTGGAGGGAGTTTGTGTCTTGTAATTCTTCCTTTTTTGTTTTGTTGTAGCCCATTCTTAATTATATGAATTGTCATTGTACTGAAGCCTTTGTGTAACTGTACTCACAATTGCCCTTGTTTATATTACTTTTTGTAGAAGTCATTCTGTATTACCTACATTAGTAGGTTATTCATAGTAATAAACTGAAATTAGTTTTTACATTATCATTGTTTAGATGTTATTCTGCATTACATCAGTATGTTATTCAGAGTAGATAAATTGAAGCTGATTTGTGTATTGTAATTGTTCTTCGTATACATAATACACACATACATATTATCAGACATAACTCCAGAGAATGTTATCCTTTTGGATGCCAGAAGGTTCCTCTCATTCTTCAGAACAAGAAGCAATACTTCAGCTGCCTTCTAGAAGATAAAGCAAAAAGGCTTCCAAAAGGACTGAAGCCTTGGGCAAGTCTCACTCTCTCAGCCTCAGAGGATGGCCATGGAAACCCACTCTGAAGGAACCTGCCAAGAAACCCATCAGAGACTCCCATAAGGTCACCATAAGACCTGGAAACAACTGGAAGGCAGACCTCAAGAACAACATTGGGAAATAGGTGCGATCCTTGCCTTGGGAAAGTGTAATGACTGGGCTCCAGTCAATGGAGGTCTTCAGGCAGTAAAGGGAGGTTTATGCAAATGCAGAATGACATCACTGCTATGGAAGGCTCTCTTGACCAATCAGAGAGCAAGATAAAGGTTATTCTGGAAGCTTCCGTGAGAAGGAGATATAAGGCCTGAGAGACCAAGACACAGTTGGGGGAATTGTGTCGGTTGGAGATTGAGAGAAAGAGAGTTAAAGAGCGGATCTTGGAAGTTAGTCTCAGAATTGGACGCTTAGGTCTATTTATTGTTTTAATAGCTTGTGTGAATTGAACATGATATACTTACAAATATTGTACCTCAAAGACTCTTAATATCTTGTAGGACTTAGATTTTAGTTATATTTTGATATTTATAATAAATATCTCCTTGGAGACTCGACGCTCCTTTTACACGTGTTTTGGCTCGGTTGATGCTTGGGAAGATCAGTAAAGAAGTAGAAATAAGGTTCCTTAACTGGTCCCAGTGTAGGTTAAGGGAAACCCTTTTATAATTCATTGGATGATGGCAGCGTGATTTAAGGAATTCAAGGGTCTGCTGGGCTAAGAGCCATAATGTCTAAATGGCTAATAAACAATTTGTAAGCCACTCTGATAACCTTTTGGCTGAAGAGAGGGGTATTATTATTATTATTCCAGGGCCGCAGTTTGGCTGCTTGGACCACCGGAGATCATCACAGTGAGTCAGTTGGAAAAGCCCATCTCACTCCAGAAAATAAAGGTACTTGAGGAGTTTGCACTCTATGTCTTTCTGTAATAATAGCTACAAAACTGATAATAGCATTTGGGACATTTAGTCTTTTA
>NW_024822716.1:0-1739 GCF_019175285.1 Sceloporus undulatus
CCGACTGTAGTAGGTTGAATAAAGAAGAGGAATCTGATGGGACATGAAAATCCACATCTGGCCGCTGCATTCCTGCCAAGGATGGCAGCTGCTTTCTTCTGTTTAATTTGCTGGGGGTTGCAGAAGGGGATTTGGTGGTTCTTTTGATGATGGGGATTTTTTAGAGGTGTTCTGCCAGGGTCATTGGGTCGGGAGGAGGTGGACAGTAGCTCCTGCTGGACATCACATTGGGGGGGGGGGTGATTTGCATTTTGTGGTAGTGGGAGAGTCCCTTGGCTTAGCTTTCTGTTGAGTTGGTTGTGAGTTCTTCATGACACCCTGGAGGGAGGGAGACAGACCTAGTTGTCCTGAGGGGAGTGTGGAAGAAAGCTCCAGACCCAGGGTAGGCAACCTTTTTGAGCCGGGGGGCGGGTTGTTGTCCCTCCCTCAGACAACTGGGGGGCCGAAGCCGGGGGGGTGGAGCTTCCACCCTCCGGGGGCAGGGGCGCATACTGGGGGTGGAGCTTCTACCCCCTGGGGTCCAGGCCGCCCCCTCTTTGCTGGCCCCTGACGGGGCCCCAGGCCCCATCAGAGGCCGGCAAAAAAGCCAGCAGGGGGCGCCAGCGCTGGAGGCCTCCTCCGCTTTGCTGGTCCTTTTGCTGTTGCTGGGGCCCTCCAAGAGGGCTCCGGCGGCGGCGGCGGGCCTCTGGGAGGGCCCCAGCGACGGCATCGGGCCTCCCAGAGACCTGCTGCCACCATCGGAGCCCTGTTTGAGGGCTCCGGTGGCTAGGCGGCTGCCATTTTGTTTTCCAAAATGGCGGTGAAGTCTCGCGCGACCTCAGGGAAGGTTGTGCGAGACTTTGCCGCCATTTTGGAAAACAAAATGGCGGCCCCGGGAGCCAGGAAAAGCCGCAATCGGCGGTGGCGGCGGCCAGGGAAGGCAGGGGCGGCGGAAAGGCCTCCGCAGGCCGCATCCGGCCCACGGGCCGGGGGTTGCCGACCCCTGCTCCAGACAGACACCCCAACTACCTCCCTTAGGAGACAGCTTTGAACTGGAGACTTACTCATGGGAACAGTTCTTTGGGAAAGAGGTATTGAGTTGGTGGTCTTTCCCTGCTGGAGCCTTACCTGACCCTTCTTGGGTCACCATGCCCCCTTGTTGGAGTGTCTTTCCCCTAATCCCCAAGACACTTCTGCTTTTTCTGCCTGAAGAAGTGGGAGGAGGAAGGTCCTTGGTTTTGCTCCTTTCCTCTGCCTCCCCATTTTGGCAGCCTCCTTTCCTTGAGTCCATTTGTTTTGCCTTGATTGATGCCACCCTCCTGCCCCTCAGCACCCATGGATCCTGCCCCCCTTCCTTTCCTGTCCCCCTCTCTGCTGACATTTCCTTCAGGAGCCATCTCTTAATGGTACTCATGTGCTCCTCTTGCGATGCCCAGAGCAATCTTCAGCTCATTAAAATAAGAAATGGCTTCCGTCACGCAGGACCTGGGAAGAAGGTGCTGACCTGGTTCTGTGTCTTGTTTGATTGCTTAGACTCACCGGGGGAGAGATGGACGAAGGGGATTCTGGCCTCATAAAGCTGAAGTTGGCCTCTGATGATGCTGTCTCGCTGGCCCCAGAATCAATCTTCGTGGAAGGTAAGGAGGGGGCTTGCGTGGATGCTCCTTGATTTGAGGTCAGGGCTGTTGCTCCCCCAGCCTCCTTGCTAGTGGGAGAGTGCACCCCTCTCCAGTTTCTCAGTGACAAGGACAAAAGGAGAA